>NC_091246.1:110174393-110477424 GCF_042477335.2 Ovis canadensis
AAAATAGGTAAACAAGTACCTACTGTGTAGCATAGGAAAATATAGCCAATATCTTATAATAACCCACAAGGGAAAATAATTTGAAAAACAATATATCGATACACACACACACACATATATATATATATATATATATATCACTTTGTTGTATGCCAGCAACTAACACACATTGTAGATTAACTATAACTCAATAAGAAAAAAAATAAAAATGTTATCTGGAAATAATTAACTGTTCTTATATTTTCACTTGCTCAAACATTGGTAAATAATAAATATTTTAGCCTGATCTACCTTTTTTTTTCCCCCTTATGGAATTTTATTTTTACTTTTTTTACATTGGTTAGGATGGATTTCATGTAAACCATCTAAATTAATATAAATTTGATAAATTTGAATGCCAGTAACTATGATTTTGTGATTTTTAAAATTATATTCTGATCATTGCTTTTGGCTCATGAAAATCTTCAAGGAGAAAATAACATTATTGATGGACAGTCTATTTCAGTGGCTGGTGAAAAGACAGCTTGAATATAGTAGCTTATTTCTTATAATACCCCAAATTATAACAGAACATAGTTTACCTTAAAGTGCTCAATGATATACTCATGAAAGTGAAAGTGTTATTTGCTAAGTGGTGTGTGACTCTTTGAGATCCCATGGACTGTAGCCTCTGCCCATGAAATTCTCCAGGCCAAAATATTGGAGTGGGTAGCCATTCCCTCCTCCCAGGGATCTTTCCAATCTAGGGATGAAACCTAGGTCTCCTGCTTTGAGGGCAAATTTACCATCTGAGCCACTGTAATACATTGTAAAAAATAGTTGTGTGTGTGTGTGTGTGTGTGTGTGTGTGTTTTAAGAAGTAGTTGCTTAATTTAAACTCAAAAGTATAAGGTAAGAGTTGTAGACAATAAAAACTTCTATCTTATAAACTGTTTGATGTATTTTACTTTGCAATTACTTACCCATGGGAAAAATTCCCTGTAATATTCTATCTATCTCTAAACTAAGAGAGAAGCAGTTGGATAGCAAATTAGTTGTTCTGTCACAATATGGTCTGAGCAATCATGTAAACAAAGAAATCTTCTAATCAAAGGCAATTTCTCATGAAACAAAGACAGCAGCTAATTGAGAGCATCTGAGGCTAAAATAAGATTAACTTCAAAATGAAAGCCCTACAGCTTCTTGTAGCAAAGCTGTTGGAGTAATAACAAAGCTTATGGCAGTTTAGAAGCAAAGATGTTAGTAGAAATGCAATTCCCCACACTGGCAAAATATTTGTAACTCCATAATCAACATTCGCTAGTAAAGGACTTGATAGCACATAAGAAAATGATGAACCTGGATCCCTCAGGGTCCCAAAGAAAAGAACATATTATAAGCAAATCCACCATAGAGTGAGCCTTCCATGGTGGGCATGGGGTGCCATGCTCAACAGCTGTTTGTGCCTCGAGAGCAAAAGCAGGACATGCTGTGCTCTCTGCACCTCCTCTTCTTCAGTGGAGGCAAGAAACAGCAGCAGCAGGAGACTGTGAGGCGGGAGGAGCTCCAGGGAAGAAGACAACCTTAATGTGCAGAAGATTCAAAAAGGATTCTTCTGACTCAAAGGGCAAGATGCAGAGAGCAATGGCTACACAGTTTGCTGAGTAAAGACTACACATTAAAGTGTTTCCCAGAGACATACTTAACTGGGCGAAAATAGAAAAATGGCTCTAACATCTAATTCCATCAGAAGGAGGGACAAAAGTAAGTGCCACTTTCACCACATAGCACAGAGAGACAGAGAAAAGATTCTAAAGTAGCGAAAATAGATGCCTACCAAAATAAGACAAAGCCCAACAGGACAGAGTTTCAGAACCTTTTGTTTCACTTGGTGTAAAACATGATATGCTATATCAATTCTGCTTTTAAGGAGATACACATTTAACACATATAAACATATAGAATAAAAAATACAGAGATTGCTATTGCCCATGGAATTCTGTTTAGTACTATGTGATAGCCTTGATAGGAGGGGAGTGTGGGGGAGAATGAATGCATATGGCTGAGTTCCTTAGTCATTCATCTGAAACTATCACAGCACTGTTGATCAGCTATAGCTCAATACAATATGAAAAGTTTAAAATTAAACAAAATATACACAAGGATTACATTAGCATTCAAGAAACTTGGTGACATTAAAACACAAATGTCCTTTAATGATTGATACTTTAAACTCTACTACTCATCTCATTGATACCTCATTTATTAGTTTAGTCCATTATTCATAAAGACTCAAAGAAAGTGAAAGTGAAATGTTAGTTGCTCAGTTGTGTCCGACTCTTGGCAACCCCATGGACTGTAGCTTGCCAGCCTCCTCCATGGGATTTTCCAGGCAAGAATACTGGTGTCGGTTGCCATTTCTTCCGCAGGGGTTCTTCCCCACCCAGGTATCAAACCCATATCTCCTGCATTGGCAAGTGGGTTCTTTACCACTGTGTTACCTGGGAAACCCCAAGATAAGTTTTATTTATTTCATATATCAATGTTGCTATCAGATTATGGACACTACTTAAGCCTATCTGAGTTTTTCCTGTGTCTCCAAATAGGAAAGGAAAGGGGGATGGTGAAGGCATGGGAGGCTGGAAGGTGCAGGCAGCTACTTCCAAGGTGGCCTCTCAGAGAACTAAGTATAACTAAGGGACATGGGGGCTGGAAGCAAGAAATTGCGGTTGTAAGTTTACACTCCAGCTCTGCTCATAAGCTTTCCTTCAAGTCCCAGACAGAAATTAGAGGCGCTCTCATGCCCAATCCGAGGTTTTCGTTAAAATGTAATACTGCATATAGCAATTCAATAGATCATCTGAGCTAAAGAAAGGCCCAGTGCTCTGGGGTATAAAAAATAATCCTGGAACTTTGTTGGCAGGCCGTCTTCTAAGCAGACCACAGATGTACTCTACGAATGAGAAGGGCAAACCAATATACTCAGATCACTTTTTAAATTAGAGAAAATGAATCCTGAGTGCTTAAAACCAAAGTGCTTAAAACTCACTTGGTTCAGCCAGATCCAAGTGAGAAAAAAAGTGGGAGCAGCTAGTATTAATCCATCCTGTTACCAGAAATTGATTAACCATCATATTACTGGAAGAAGGGCTTTTTCGGTATTTCATATGATTATAATAATACAGCCTGAAATTCTGCAATGAGAAATTGTTTTCCTCCATGACTTTTCCTCAGTATTATACTTCATTATATGTTGGATTTCTTAGAGTACAAAGAAAATGTCCTCAACTCAATCCATTACTGTAATCAATAAGAAATTCATCACGTTTAAAATGATTATAAGTATTTCAATATTTCATGCTATAGATAGTTCTGTGGTTTCTGTGAACCACTGAAGTAATATTATTCAAGTTCAGTAGTTATTAATTAAATTACTTTATTTCTTAAAGTTTACATCTGGGTAAGATAGGCTATTAATATAAAACATAAGAATTTTAAAACATCATAATGAATTTCCTTTTAGCTTAAAAGTAGCCCATGAGACACACAGAGAGGATAAACTAGGAGAAAAGGCAAAACATGTAAAGGAGATTTTTGAGAAAATCTATACTTGAATTTTAGAATGATGATCATTTGAAATATTTGAACTACATCAGGCTGAAATTTAAAAAAAAATCCAATCATTCATTCTTACAGATAATATATAAGCAAGATATGTTGTTTTCCTATAATAACTAATGATGTTGTTGTTTAGTCACCAAATCATGTCTGCCATTTTTGTGATCCCATAGACTGCAGCCCACCAGGCTCCTCTGTCCATGGAATTCTCTAGGCAAGAATACTGGAGTGAGTCGCCACCTCCTTGTCCAGGGATCTTCCCCACCTAGGGACTAAATCTATATCTCCTGTATTGACAGGCAAATTCTTTACCACTGAGCCTTGTGGGACACCCATAATAATTAATATACCAAATAATTAATATTTATATATCATATTATGCTTCCCAGGTGACACTAGTGGCATGTGGCAGGTCTAGTCAAGGCTATGGTTTTTCCTGTGGTCATGTATGGATGTGAGAGTTGGACTGTGAAGAAGGCTGAGAGACGAACAATTGATGCTTTTGAACTGTGGTGTTGGGGAAGACTCTTGAGAGTCCCTTGGACTGCAAGGAGATCCAACCAGTCCATTCTGAAGATCAGCCTTGGGATTTCTTTGGAAGAAATGATGCTAAAGCTGAAACTCCAATACTTTTGCCACTTCATGCAAAAAGTTGACTCATTGGAAAAGACTTTGATGCTGGGAGGGATTGGGGGCAGGAGAAGAAGGGTATGACAGAGGATGAGATGGCTAGATGGCATCACTAACTCGATGGATGTGAATCTGAGTGAACACCAGGAGTTGGTGATGGACAGGGATGCCTGGCATGCTGCGATTCATGGGGTCACAAAGAGCTGGACACGACTGAGTGACTGAACTGAACTGAACTGAATTACCTCTCCTGCAGCCTTATTCCCTTGTTCTCTTGACAATAACATATCCAAAAGCCTCAAAGCAGGAAAAATTCCAGATTAACTTTTCTAAATGGTATTCTTGGTTCTCTCAAACTATGATTTCCTGAACTTAGACCTTACTCTATAGCATGGCTTTTTAAAAAAAATATCCACAGATGAGCTCCTTTTATTTTTATTTTCTTTATTAAAAAAAAAAGTTGTATTAAGTATATTTTCTTAACAATGCTGTGTTATTTTCTGCTGTGCATGCATGCTCATTTGCTTCAGTCATGTCTGATTCTTTGTAGACCCATGAATAATAGCCTGCAAAGCTCCTCTGTCCATGGAATTTTCCCAGCAAGCATACTGGTGTGGGTTGACATTTCCTACTCCAGGATATCTTGACCTAGGGACTGACTCCGTCATCTCCTGCATAGCAAGTAGATTCTTTTTCTACTGAGCCACTGGGGAAGTTTCTACTGTAAAACAAAGTGAATCAGCTATACATATACAAATATCCCCTCTTTTCTGGATTCCCTTTTCATTTAAGTCACCACAGAGCACTGTGTTTCCTGAGATATACAGTGGTGGTTTAGTCACTAAGTCGTGTCTGACTCTTGAGACCTCATGGACTGTAGCCTGCCAGGCTCCTCTGTCCGTACGATTTTCCAGGCAAGAGTACTGGAGTGGGTTGCCATTTCCTTCTCCAGAGCTATACAATAGGTTCTCATTAGTTGTCTTTTTTATATATAGTATCAATAGTATATACAGGTCAATCCCAATCTCCCAGTTAATCCCACACCCTCTCTCCCCTTGGTATCCATACATTTGTTCTCTAGGTCTCTATTTCTGCTTTGTAAAATACCATTATTTGTACTAGCTTTTTGCAGGTCCCACATACATGTGTTTATATGATATTTGTTTTGTATGATGGCCTCTATGTCCACCCACACCTCTACGTATGACCCAATTTTGATCCCTTTTATGGTTGAGTAGAAGGCACCCCGCTCGAGTACTCTTGCCTGGAAAATCCCATGGATGGAGGAGCCTGGTAGGCTGTAGTCCATGGGGTCACGAAGAGTCAGACATGACTGAGCGACTTCACTTTGACTTTTCACTTTCATGCATTGGAGAAGGAAATGGCAACCCACTCCAGTATTCTTGCCTAGAGAATCCCAGGGATGGGGGAGCCTGGTGGGCTGCCGTCTATGGGGTCGCACAGAGTTAGACACGACTGAAGCGACTTAGCTGCAGCATGGCTGAGTATATATTCCGTTGTATATATGTACCATATCTTCTTTATCCAGTGCTCTGTTGATGGATATTTAGGTTGTTTCCATTCTTGGTTATTGTAAACCGTGCTGTTGTGAACATGGGGTGAATGTATCTTTTTGATTAATGGTTTTCCCTGGGTGTATGCCCAGGAGTGGGAATGCTCATTGCACAATTTTTTGTAGTGTTTGGATCTCTGCTTCTCTCTCTCTATCAATCTGTTTCTCTCTGTCTCTCTCCCTGCCTCTCTCCTTCTCTGTTTCCCTCTCTCTGTCTCTCTCTCACACACACAGACACTTCCCTTTGACAGATAAATCATCTGTGCTCAGCTCTTTCTGTTTATCACTGATCCAAAGCATCCCTTGATGCCATTATTTTCTGCTGTGTCTTCTTGTGCTGTAACTCGATGGCTTTCCCTTCAAATTATAGCAGTTCACTAGGATAGCGTCCAATATAGCAGGCACTCTTTTGTGAGTCTCCTTGTTTAGAGTTTCTCTTGTTCTTGGAAATAGAACAGTTTCTTTTTAATGAAAAGAAAATTTAATAGCCATGTTGTAGTCTCTCTGAATCAAGCTAATTGTCCCCTTTGACCCCAGAGTGGGGTGGGGGTGGGGCTGGGATGACCACATGCAGGACTGAAATATGATGGTCCCCATGGCTTAAACAAAACAAAGCAAAGCTTCAGCCACTGGGCTGAGGATCAAGAAGCAGAATTTGAACGGTGAGCTGAAGCAGGTCTAGCATAAGTATTACGTGTAAGGAAATAAAAAGGCCATCCCAAAACACAGTTTCCAATCATGTGGTCCTGTGGGGAAATCAGAACATGAGCTGCACATTTCTGGTCACTACAAACAATGATAAACTGGGCATTTCTGGTCTATGGCTATAGTCTGATTGTAAGGAAGAAAAAATAGAATTTCAGACTGTCAGGTTCTACCAACAACATCTGTAGTTTCAAATCTAAGAAAAACCTTTAAAAATGATACAATGATCATACCAGCAATTTCCATGCATAAAGAATATTATAACAAGTTCAAAAGCAGAATTTTAAACAAAAAATCAACATGCACCCCACAGTTATATTCATGTTCTGATTGTTTCAAATGAAGAAAAATAAACCTACTATTTCTAAATAATCATTCATAAATCAGCTACAATTCTATGAACAGGGTTACACACACTTTGTGAGCTTCCCTGGTGGCTCAGATGGTAAAGAATCTGCCTGCAATGCAGAAGACCTAGGTTCGATCCCTGGGTCAGGATGATCCCCTGGAGAAGGAAATGGCAATCCACTCCACTATTCTTGCCTAGAGAATTCCATGGACAGAGGAGCCTGACAGGATACAGTCAATGTGGCTGCAAAGAGTTGGGCATGACTTAATGACTAACACTACACACATGCTTTGTACAGAAAAGATGTACATATATGTAAAATTGGATGGTATTTTTAAAAACGTTTAATAGGAATGAGACAACATCATCTGCTAAGTTGTGTCCGACTCATGTAACCCAATGGACCCCACTCTTGTGGCCTGCGAGGCTCCTCTTCTGTCCTTGGGATTCTCCAGGCAAGAATACTGGAGTGGGTTGCCATTTCCTTCTCCAAGGGATCTTCCCCACTCAGGAATCAAACCCAAGAAATCCTTTTTAGGATGACATCTCATAATTGCTAGACAGAGTTTCAGAAGTTGACAACTGGCTCTACAACACTGCATATCATAGGAGGGGTGCTTGATATTCCATGTATCTATAAACAACTGACAAAGTTTAAAATGTTAAGTATCTCTTTGTTTAATTTTATCTCATTTTATTGATTTGTCTGTTAAAGTTTTCTTTCTCAACTGCCATTTCTGAAAAATAAACCCACAATATACCCCAAAACCACAGGTTCAAAGCATATGATATACTCTCGGGTGCTTCTATAGAAAAATCATCATTTATAAAAAATCTCTACGGCAATTACCTCACATTTAACACACTATTGCCTGAGCGATTTTTGCAGTAACTAATGCATATGGTGTTAATACACCTCCAGTCAATAATGTGCTAAAACTGACATGCATGCAATAGAGTCCAAGAAGTAACTCTCTGCAAACTGATGATTTTCACTGCAATTTCAAGAAGCATACATAAGTGTATTCGTAATATCAGAAAGAGTAAAAGAGAAATTAATAGAAGAAATATTTAAATCACTAATGGTCAAGAAGTTCCCACATTAAGGAGACCACCAACCACAATCCCAGAAAGTTCGGAGGACAACAGAATAAATAACACCACCAAAGCTACCCTGAGGCATGCCATATTAAGACTGTAGAAAACCTAACACAAATAAATACATAAAGGAGCTTTAATTACTTTACTTACTTTACTTTACTTACTTACTTTACTTACTTTAATTTTAAAAGAGCAAAGATAAGAATCACATGGCAGACTTCTTATTGGAAAGCATGAAAGGAAGAAGACAACTGAATTAAATATTTAAAATACTGAAATTTAAAACACTGATGTATAATTCTATAGCAGATGGAATTATTTTTCAAAAATAGCAATCATTTTAATCAGAAAATCTAAATATGAGGGAATTCATCATAAGACCTGCTGTATACAAATTGTTTAAAGAAGTTATTCACTAAAGAATATATACATATATGACAGAAGCAGGCATCTACATAAGGAAATGGAGAACAATGGATATAGTAAAGTATTTCTTTCTATTATTAATCAGTTTAACAAATGGCAATATGTTTAACTCTGTTATAAGGAAACTGCACCACAGAAGGGGTGGAACAGAGTTATTTGAGATAGACATATATTACTTCAATATGCATTATTATAAACCCTAAGGTAACCACTAAAACACAACAAAATAAAACAAGAAATGCACACCTGACATACTAGGGAGAATATAAAATGGAAGCATATAAAATGCTCAGTTAAACTAGAGAATGCAGTAGAAAAAGAGAGCAGCCTAAATGTCCATCAGAGGAGGAATGGATAAAGATGTGGTACGTATATACAATGGAATATTATTCAGCTATAAAAAGGAATGGAATTGGGTCATTTGCAGAGATGTGAATGGACCCAGAGTCTGTTACATAGTGTCAAGTAAGTCACAAAGGGAAAAACAGATAGCATATATTCATACATATATATGGAATCTGTTTTGTGGTGAAGTGAAAGTCTCTTAGTCGTTTCTGACTCTTTGAGACCCCCATGGACTACACAGTCTATGGAATTCTCCAGGCCAGAACACTGGAATGGGTAGCCTTTCCCTCTCCAGGGGATCCTCCCAACCCAGGGATTGAACCCAGGTCTACAATGCAGGTGGACTATTTATCAGCTGAGCCACAAGGGGAACTCAAGAATAATAGAGTGGGTAGCCTATCCCTTCTCCAACAGGTCTTCCTGATCCAGGAATCGAACTGGGGTCTCTTGCATTGCAGGAAGATTCTTTACCAACTGAGCTATCAAGTAAGCCCCCGTTTTGTGTTTCAGTTCAGTTCAGTTCAGTTCAATTCAGTCGCTCAGTCATGTCCGACTCTATGCGACTCCATGAATTGCAGCATGCCAGGCCTCCCTGTCCATCACCAACTCCCGGAGTTCACCCAAACTCATGTTCATCGAGGCAGTGATGCCATCCAGCCATGTCATTCTCTGTCTTCCCCTTCTCCTCCTGCCCCCAATCCCTTCCAGCAGAGTCTTTTCCAATGAGTCAACTCTTTGCATGAGGTGGCCAAAATACTGGAGTTTCAGCTTTAGCATCATTCCTTCCAAAGAACACCCAGAACTGATCTCCTTTAGAATAGACTGGTTGGATCTCCTTGCAGTGCAAGGGACCCTCAAGAGTCTTCTCTAATACCGCAGTTCAAAAGCATCAATTCTTTGGTGCTAAGCTTTCTTCACAGTCCAACTCTCACATCCATTCATGACCACTGGAAAACCATAAGCTAACAATTCTAATACTGATATACATATACAGTGAATTTTTAAAAATTAAGTAAATATATATAATGGATGGTGGGAACCATGTTTTTTCAATGGTGGGGTGTGAATTTATAAATAAGCAAGATAAGGCAGTTAGAATGATCCATATAATAGAATAGAGATCAAAGTTATAGCCATCAGAATAAACTCACATGTAGCACTGCTGCTGCTGCTTCCAAGTCGCTTCAGTCATGTCCAATTCCTTGTGACCCCATAGACGGGAGCCCACCAGGCTCCACCATCTTTGGGATTCTCCAGGCAAGAACACTGGAGTGGGTTGCCATTTCCTTCTCCAATGCATGAAAGTGAAAAGTGAAAGTGAAGTGGCTCAGTCATGTCCGACTCTCCGTGACCCCATGGATTGCAGCCTGTCAGGCTCCCCTACTCATGGGATTTTCCAGGCAAGAATGCTGGAGTGGGTTGCCATTTCCTTCTGCAACAGGTAGCACTATATAGATACAAATAGTTACATCCAGACATACTTAGAGACATGTGTACATGCATAGGTATAGATGCGCACACATACTTCCTTATTGTAACATGATGTAGACAAATGACAGTGCAGCAGGAACTAACACATCCGGTACCCAGATCTCCAAGTCGAACACTTTTTTCCAATAAAAGCAAAACAAAGTAAACAACAAAAACCTAGGGTTTATTGGAGAAATAACCGACTTCAGGACTGAGACAGGCAATATACAAAATGAGCCAGGAGTGCCTGCAATGCAAAAAAAAAAAAAGTAAGGAAGTGCTTTTAAAAATTATGAGGAAATGTCAGAGGGCACAGGAGCCAACTAAAAGATGTTACATATGGCCACGGATGAAACACTTAAGAAAGAGAATAAATTTAAAAGAAAAAAGAGAGAGAGAAGTGAAAGGCAAAGAAGAAAAGGAAAGATATACCCATTTGAACGCAGAGTTCCAAAGAATAGCAAGGAGAGATAAGAAAGCCTTCCTCAGTGATCAATGCAAGAAATAGAGGAAAACAACAGAATGGGAAAGACTAGAGATCTTTTCACAAAAATTAGAGATACCAAGGGAACATTTCATGCAAAGATGGACTTGATACAGGACAGAAATGGTATGGATTTAACAGAAGCAGAAGATACTAAGAAGAGGTGGCAAGAATACATAGAAGAACTATACAAAAAAGATCTTCAAGACCAAATAATTATGATGGTGTGATCACTCACCTAGAGCCAGACATCCTGGAGTGCAAAGTCAAGTGGTCCTTAGGAAGCATCACTATGAACAAAGCTAGTGGAGGTGATGGAATTCCAGTTGAGCTATTACAAATCCTAAAAGATGATGCTGTGAAAGTGGTGCACTCAATATGTCAGCAAATTTGGAAAACTCAGCAGTGGCCACAGGATTGGAAAAGGTCAGTTTTCATTCCAATCCTGAAAAAGGCAATGCCAAACAATGCTCAGACTACCACACAATTCCACTCATCTCACATGCTAGTTAAGTAATGCTTAAAATTCTCCAAGCCAGGCTTCATCAGTTCGTGAACCATGAACATCCAGTTGTTCAAGCTGGATTTAGAAAAGGCAGAGGAACCAGAGATCAAATTGCCAATATCCACTGGATCGGTGAAAAAGCAAGAGAATTCCAGAAAAAAAAAAAAAATCTACTTCTGCTTTGTTGACCATGCCAAAGCCTTTGACTTTGTGGATCACAACAAACTGTGGAAAATTAATAAAGAGATGGGAATACCAGACACCTAACCTGAGAAATCTGTATGCAGGTCAAGAAGCAACAGTGAGAACTGGACATGGAACAACACAGTGCTTCCAAGTAGGGAAAGGAGTATGTTAAAGCTGTATATTGTCACCCTGTTTATTTAACTTATATACAGAGTACATTATGAAATATGTTGGGCTGGATGAAGCACAAGCTGAAACCAAGATTGCTGGGAGAAATATCAATAACCTCAGATATGCAGATGACACCACCCTTATGACAGAAAATGAAGAAGAAGTAAAGAGCCTCTTGATGCAAGTGAAAGAGGTTAGTGGAAAAGTTGGCTTAAAACTCAAAATTCAGGAAACTGAGTTAATGGCATCTGGTCCCATCACCTCATGATAACTAGATGGGGAAACAGTGGAAACAGTGAGAGACTTTATTTCTGAGGGCTCCAAAATCACTGCAGATGGTAACTGCAGCCAGGAAATTGAAAGGTGCTTACTCCTTGGAAGGAAAATTATGACCAAACTAGACCGCATATTAAAAAGCAGAGACATTGCTTTGCCAAAAAAGGTCCATCTAGTCAAAGTTATGGTTTTTCCAGTAGTCATGTATGGATGTGAGATTTGGACTATAAAGAAAGCTGACCACTGAAGAATTTATGCTTTGGACCTGTGGTGTTGGAGAAGACTCTTGAGAGTCCCTTGGACTGCAAGGAGATTCAACCAGTCCATCCTAAAGGAAATCAGTTGTGAATATTCATTGGAAGAACTGATGTTGAAGCTGAAACTCCAATACTTTAGCCACCTGGTATGAAGAGCTGACTCATTTGAAAAGACCCTGATGCCGGGAGGGATTGAAGGCATGAGGAGAAGGAGATGACAGAGGATGAGATGGCATCACCCACTCAATGGCCATGAGTCTGAGTAAACTCCAGGAGTTGGTGATGGAAAGGGAGGCCTGGCATGCTGCAGTCTGTGGAGTCACAGATTCAGACACGACTGAGTGACTGAACACACATACACACATGGGGTTCAGAGAGTGTCCAGGTTGGTGAAGAGCTATTTTGCAATTAAATGGGACAAATAAGATCATATTTAAAAATTCCTGAAAAATGCAATTTATCAAAGCTAACTTCAAAGGATATATTAATAGAAGAGACATAGCCTTAGAAATAGCCTTATATTTCCCCAGAGATTGAAACAATAGTTAAAAACTCATTTGAATCAGTTCTGTTGAGATGGATGAAACTGGAGCCGATTATACAGAGTGAAGTAAGCCAGAAAGAAAAACACCAATACAGTATACTAACACATATATATGGAATTTAGGAAGATGGCAATGATGACCCTGTATGCAAGACAGGGAAAGAGACACAGATGTGTATAACGGACTTTTGGACTCAGAGGGAGAGGGGGAGGGTGGGATGATTTGGGAGAATGCCATTCTAACATGTATACTATCATGTGAATTGAATCGCCAGTCTATGTCTGACGCAGGATGCAGCATGCTTGGGGCTGGTGCATGGGGATGACCCAGAAAGATGTTATGGGGAGGGAGGTGGGAGGGGGGTTCATGTTTGGGAATGCATGTAAGAATTAAAGATTTTAAAATTTAAAAAATAAAATTAAATTAAATTAAATTAAATTTAAAAAAAAAGAAAACTCTACCATTTTCACAGGTGAGTTCTCTGTAATATTGTCGAAGAAGTAATATTAACAGTGTACAATGTCTTTTCAGAAACAAGAAGGAAATACCTTCCCATTCATTTTCTGAAGCCAAGCAACATGTCAATACAGGTAAGAGGAGAACCTGTATTTAGATACACAATATTATATGTAGATATTTTTAAAAAGTGACATACAAATATACTTATGTCTGCAAATGTAAACATTCTGAACAAAACATTAGTAAATCAAATACAGCCCCATAAAAAAAGGACAGCTTGTGATAGGTTTATTAAAAGAATGATTATTTCAAAATTGGAAATAAATCAAAGAATACCAGATCCTCAACCTTTCCTCCTGTTTTATGATCTTAATAGTTTTAAAGAGTATTTGACTAGCTATTTTTGTTTCATGTATCTTGCAACTTTTCAAAAATTCAACAGCCTTTTACTTAGCTACTTATTAATGCTCCTTTCCTGGACTTCTTTGAACTTTGTAATCCAATCACAGAGGGATTTTTCAGATGCCAAAGGGTGGTGGGGTGGGACAAAGAAATAAAAAGGATATTTAATTTAAATGGAATTTAATTTTAAACTAATAAAACATTTCATCACGTTTCAAACAATACTGTTTCTTTATGTTATTTACTATTTCATGTATTCTGTTGTTTAAATGAGTTCTCTGAACTGTTAATATTTTAAAATATTTTATAACTCCACTACATATATTGAATTATCCTTCATAGCTTTTACTGTGTAAAGATACATTTAAACTGTCAATGATACATGACAAGTGAAAAGAAAAAAAAACTGTAAAATAAATTTACTTTGTCCCTTCTGTCCTCAAATTATTCTATAAGAGTGTGTTCCTTTCTGAAAAAATTCCTCAAATTGCACTGGGCACCCGGCATCACTGTCTTGCTAACATATTTTCAGCGTGACAGAATTTTTATCCTATGACTCTAATCCTTTCTTTGACTGTAGATATCCATAATATAGGGCTACACAGGTGGAACTAATGGTAAAGGACCCACCTGTCAATGCAGGAGACAGGAGACTCAAGTGGGTTCCCCGGGTTTGGAAGACCCTTTAGAGGAGGGCATGACAGCCCACTCCAGTATTCTCCCTTGGAAAATCCCATGGATGGAGGAGCCTCATGGGCTACAGTCCAAACGGTCACAGAGGCAGACCTGACTAAATGACTTAGCACAGCACAACATTCCTAATATGAACAGATTTTCTTATTTGTAAAATTTCACTCTTTAGACTATTCTTTTACAATTTTAATTCAAGAATGTTCACCTAACCCTGAGAACTTCTCTGTGTTCAAAAAAGAATCTAATTGGTGGAAATTAATATAGCACCCCCAAATGACAGTCCTCAAAGTACAGGATATGCTTAGTAAATATGGGAGCATAAATGTACTTTCATATTACCCAAGTACAGAAAAAGGCACTATCTGAAGTGAAACCTAAGAAAATGAAGGCAGAACTGAGGGATGTTGGTTAATAATTTGCAAAGATGCTACTTGATTCTTGATTGTTATTTAGTCACTAATTTGTATCCAACTCTTTTATGAACCCTATGGACTGTAGCCTGCCAGGCCACTCTGTCACTGGGATATTCCAGATAAGAATGTTACCATAATATTACCTATTAAACACTTATGAACTTGAAAGTATCCAAAATTTAGTGGAAAAGCTGATGCTTACTCTCAGAACTCTTGTTGAATATGACTATTACAAGTAATCTGTATTTACCTGAGTCACGCTGCATTGTGACTATAGCTGTAAAAACAATCAATGTGATTTCAGAGGGGCAGGGATGCTGAAAGATTCAAAGGTAGAACGAACTGTAATTCTTCACTTTATGTCATTCTTTAGGAAAAATAAAACATTCAACTCCTTTAAAATAACCTTTTTTTCTTTCAGTCAAAATCAGGTAGAATAAACATTTCAATTTAAACAGCTCCTTATATATAAATTTTCTTTCCTGCATCACATCTACAAAATGTCATATTTCAAATGAGCTGGAAGCTTGAGGAAAAAATGTACCTAAAATCATGACAGTAACTGGAAGCTAAAATTCAGTATTAGTGAAATTATCTTACTTAGTCTTTATCACAGTATTGTATTGGAGAAGGAAATGGCAACCCACTCCAGTGTTATTGAGAATCCCATGAACAGAGGAGTCTGGCAGGCTAGAGTCCATGAGGTTGCAAGAATCAGACATAACTTAGCGATCAAACCACCACCACCACAGTATTATGCTTCCCTGCCTAGTGGTAAATAATCCACCTGTCAATTCAGACATGGGTTCAATCCCTGCGTCAGAAAGATTCTCTGAAGGAAATGGCAATCACTCCAGTATTCTTGCCTGGGAAACTCCATGGACAGAGGAGACCGGCTGGCTATAGTCCATGATGTCTTAAGAGTCAGACACAACTTAGCAACTATACAATAGCAACAGTTTTACATGGCAATTTTTTTTTTTTAATTTTCAGCATCACTATTAAGTATCAATAATTTTATTTAAGCTCTCTTTCCAAGATTATGAGGAATTAGTGAGGAATTCAATTCCAATTTTGTCTTACTCTAAAATATGTGCTCTGCATCACTAAATTAATGTTATTTCTCTACATGAAGTCTAGTTCTCCTCACCACATACCTAGAATCCTCCTTTTTTCCTAAGTGCTTTAAAAATGTGTCATGCTGCACAGTCATTTTTGATTCTTTGTGACCCTTTGGACTATAGCCCATCAGGCTCCCCTGTTGATGGGATTTTTCAAGCAAGAATACTAGAGCGGGTTCGCCGTTTTCCTCCTCCGTTGGCTCACCTGACCCAAGGTTTGAATACACATCTCCTGCGTCTCTTGCATTGCAAGTAGATTCTTTACCCACTGAGCCATTCAGGGAAGCCCCAAAATATATGCAACACATGATAAAATGGAAGGCAGCAAAGCCTAGGTTGAACCACTACAGTTTTTAGAATTAATTCAAAAAAATAAATAAATAAATAAACAATAGATTGGAACTGCAAAATGCCCTAAGACTCAACATTTTCTCTTTGCCAGTAAGACAAGGTGGAAAAGTTTCTCAGTGATTAGAAGAAGGTTTCTTATATTTCTTGAGGCATTTATTGTAGTCAGAGCATGGCTGGCTGGAAGAATAAGATATTTCTATCTACAGAGATGTTTAAAAGTACTTCAATTTAAGTGAGAGAACTGAATGAAAAAAAATTTATTATTTTATTTTATTTTTTGTTGAAAAAAATTTTTTTTTAATTTCTTCCTTAATTCCTTTCCTCATGGCAAATTCCTTCATTCACTGATAAGCTGAATCTCATCTCTTAGGCTGACATGAAGGAAAGGGAAACCAAATTTAAGTCAAAAAGAACTTGAGTGTCATATTTACATAATAAAAATTATCATAATAAACTCTGCATTCTGCACTTTCCTGTTCTCCTTGTGTCCTGCTGTTTTCCATCCTGTTTCCATGCTATTGCCCAAAGACTTTCCAAACTCTGAGCTTCCCCTTGCCCCTATTAAATCTTAGTCTCAAAAAAATAGAAAGATTTTAGGAGTAGAAGAGAATCTCTTTTATGACAAAAGGCTATGGGACTTAAGAATATCAAACCAGAAATAATGTATTAAGAAAGGAAATAGATTGGGGAAGCATCCACTTGCAATTTCTTTTAATGTTTTTGAATTATTAGGAATTAACCCATAAATGACCTAAATAATCCAGAAAAATCCAAAAACAATTATTAGAGCACAATTTCAATTTGAAAATGTCCTGGAATTATTGCATGGAAATATCAAGATGAAAGTCTGGTATCTTCCCCTGGACAAAAGTCTGCTTATGGCATTTACCTGGTTAACAAGCAATTGAATTTTAAAAAGTGAGAAAGCAGACTGGTTTCAAGGAGGTTTCAGACTATTGAATCAGACTGGCCTTAATAAGAGACCCACGGAGCAGTTCACCTACTGGTAATGAAAATGAAATCTATACTTAGCAGGGTTGGCAGCTGTCATCTCTCTCTGAGCTTTAACAAGTCTGCTGATACACATGTAACCCACACTTTGAAGAGGGGTCTGACTTCACTGAGATAGTACGACTAGAAAATTACTGGGAGATACCGCAGTGAAGCAGCCAACATACTCCCAAGCCTGCTGGAGCCACGGATGTATTTATTGGAGCTCATCATTCACATTTCAGACTACCTAAGACAGACAGTGGCTTCATCACTCTGACAAAAACCTGCATCTAGAAGTGAAGTATGAAATACTTTAAAAAGGAAAACAATTAATAGTCTAGATGTAAGGAAAATTATTTATATGAAGTCACTTCTATAGAACTATATTCTGGAAATAATTAAGAAAGGACCGCAGCTTTGAACATGAACCTAATTTGATTGCAGCACAGAAAAAGTGCTTTCTTAATTTCCTTTCCAACCTGAAACACCCTTTATTCTGACAGAAATCAAGCCAGAATTTTCTTCCTCTAGTTCTTACTATCACCCTAGTAACCATGAAAAATGTTTCTGTCTTTGAGGAAATGGAAAGGTCATTTTAAGCAAACTGCCATAATTCAAAAGGCTTTGAAAGAAAGAAAATTTCACACACACACACACACAAGGAAACACAGCTTATTTCTAACTTTTTCCACTTATAAAATAAGTTGATAGAAGTAGTTTAAATTCCTCAGCCCAAAGATATAGTGTTTATCTATATGTGTGCACTCTCAGTTGTATCTGACTTTTTACAACTCTATGGACTGTAGCCCATCAGGTTCCTCTGTCCATGGGATTCTCCAGGCAAGAATACTGGATGGGTTGCCATTTTCTCCTTCAAAGAATCTTACCCACCCAGGGGTCCAACCTGCATCTCTGAGGTGGATTCTTTAATACTGCACCAACTGGGACCACCAAAGTGGTGCTACCATAGACCTAAATCCCAGAAGGTAATAAACAACAAACAAAATCAGTTGTCTGAAAATATCACTGTTACACTTAAGAAGAAATTAAAATCTAAAAGAATGCATTTTCTCCTCTGTATACTGGAGGAGATAATTTCTATTCTAAATTAGTGATGTTTAGGCCAGCTTTGAAGATGGGACACAATTAAAATTTGTATTATATATGCACATATGTGATTTATCAGTTCAGTTCTGTTCAGTTCAGTCGCTCAGTGGTGTCCGACTCTGCAACCCAATGAATTGCAGCATGCCATGCATTGCTGTCCATCACCAGCTCCCAGAGATCACACAAGCTCATGTCCACTGAGGCACTGATGCCATCCAAACATCTTATCCACTGTCATCCCCTTCTACTCCTGCCCCCAATCCCTCCCAGCATCAGAGTCTTCCAATGAGTCAGCTCTTCGCATGAGGTGGCTAAAGTATTAGAGTTTCAGCTTTAGCATCATTCCTTCCAAAGAACACCCAGGACTGCTCTCCTTTAGAATGGACTGATTGGATCTCCTTGCAGTCCAAGGGACTCTCAAGAGTCTTCTCCAACACCACAGTTCAAAAGCATCAATTCTTCAGCACTCAGCTTTCTTCACAGTCCAACTCTCACATCCATACATGATCAGTGAAAAAACCATAGCCTTGACAAGACGGAACTTTGTTGGCAAAGTAATGTCTCTGCTTTTGAATATGCTGTCTAGGTTGGTCATAACTGTCCTTCCAAAGAGTAAGCGTCTTTTAATTTCATGGCTGCAATCACCATCTGAGGTAATTTTGGAACCCAAAAAAATTAAGTCTGACACTGTTTCCACTGTTTCCCATCTATTTCCCATGAAGTGATGGGACCAGATGCCATGATCTTCGTTTTCTGAATGTTGAACTTTAACCAACCTTTTCACTCTCCTCTTTCACTTTCATCAAGAGGCTGTTTAGTTCCTCTTCACTTTCTGCCATATGGGTGATATCATCTGCATATCTGAAGTTATTGCTATTTCTCCCAGCCATCTTGATTCCAGCTTGTGCTTCTTCCACAGTATTTCTTATGATGTACACTGCGTTTAAATTAAATAAGCAGGGTGACAATATACAGCCTTGATGTACTTCTTTTCCTTTTTGTAACCAGTCTGTTGTTCCATATCCAGTTCTAACTGTTGCCTCCTGACCTGCATATAAGTTTCTCAAGAGGCAGGTCAGGTGATCTGGTATACCCATCTCTGTCAGAATTTTCCAGTTTATTTTGATCCACACAGTCAAAGGCTTTGGCATAGTCAATAAAGCAGAAATAGATGTTTTTCTGGAACTTCTTGCTTTTTCAATGATCCAGTGGATGTTGGCAATTTGATCTCTGGTTCCTCTGCCTTTTCTAAAACCAGCTTGAACATCTGGAAATTCACAGTTCATGTATTGCTGAAGCCTGGCTTGGAGAATTTTCAGCATTATTTTACTAGTGTGTGAGATTAGTGCAATTGTGTGGTAGTTTGAGCATTCTTTGGCATTGCCTTTCTTTGAGATTGGAATGAAAACTGACCTTTTCCAATCCTGTGGCCACTGCTGAGTTTTCCAAATTTGCTGGCATATTCAGTGTATCACTTTCACAGAATCATCTTTCAGGATTTGAAATAGCTCAACTGGAATTCCATCACCTCCACTAGCTCTGTTTGTAGTGATGCTTTCTAAAACCCACTTGACTTCACATTCCAGGATGTCTGGCTCTAGGTGAGTGATCACACCATCGTGATTATCTTGGTCGTGAAGATCTTTTTGGTACAGTTCCTCTGTGTATTCTTGCCAACTCTTCTTAATATCTTCTGCTTCTCTTAGGTCCATACCATTTCTGTCCTTTATCGAGCCCATCTTTGCATGAAGTGTTCCCTTGGTATCTCTAATTTTCTTGAAGAGATCTCTAGTCTTTCCCATTCTATTGTTTTCTTCTATTTATTTGCATTAATCGCTGAATAAGGCTTTCTTATCTCTTCTTGCTATTCTTTGGAATTATGCATTTAGATGCTTATATCTTTCCTTTTCTCCTCTGCTTCTTCTCTTCTTTTCACAGCTATTTTACACCTCCCCAGACAGCCATTTTGCTTTTTTGCATTTCTTTTCCATGAGGATGGTCTTGATCCCTGTCTCCTGTACAATATTATAAACCTCATTCCATAGTTCATCAGGCACTCTATCTATCAGATCTAGTCCCTTAAATCTATTTTCACTTCCACTGTATAATCATAAGGTATTTGATTTAGGTCATATCAGAATGGTCTAATGATTTTCCCTACTTTCTTCAATTTAAGTCTGAATTTGGCAATAAGGAGTTCATGATCTGAGCCACAGTCAGCTCCTGGTCTTGTTTTTCTGACTGTATAGAGCTTCTCCATCTTTGGCTGCAAAGAATATAATCAGTCTGATTTCGGTGTTGACCTTCTGGTGATGTCCATGTATAGAGTCTTCTCTTGTGTTGTCGGAAGAGGGTGTTTGCTATGACCAGTGGATTCTCTTGGCAAAACTCTATTAGTCTTTGCCCTGCTTCATTCTGTATTCCAAGGCCAGATTTTCCTGTTACTCCAGGTGTTTCCTGACTTCCTACTTTTGCATTTCAGTCTGCTCTAATGAAATGGACATCTTTTGGGGGTGTTAGTTCTAAATGGTCATGTAGGTCTTCATAGAACCGTTCAACTTCAGCTTCTTCAGCATTACTGGTTGGGGCATAGGCTTAGATTACCATGATATTGAATGATTTGCCTTGGAAACGAACAGAGATCATTCTGTTATTTTTGAGATTGCATCCAAGTACTGCATTTCAGACTCTCTCATTGATCATGATGGCTACTCCATGTCTTCTAAGGGATTCCTGCCCACAGTAGTAGATATAATGGTCATCTGAGTGAAATTCTCCAATTCCAGTCCATTTTAATTCGCTGATTCCTGGAATGTCAGCGTTCACTCTTGCCATCTCGTTTGACCCCTTCCAATTTGCCTTGATTCATGGACCTGACATTCCAGGTTCCTATACAATATTGCTCTTTACAGCGTTGGACCTTGCTTCTATCACCAGTCACATCCACAGCTGGGTATTGATTTTGCTTTGGTTCCATCCCTTCATTCTTTCTGGAGTTATTTCTCCACTGACCTCCAGTAGCATATTGGCCCCCTACCAACCTAAGGAGTTCCTCTTTCAGTATCCTATTACTTTGCCTTTTCATACTGTTCTCAAGGCAAGAATACTGAAGTGGTTTGCCATTCCCTTCTCCAGTGGACCACATTCTGTCAGACCTCTCCACCATGACCCACCCATCTTGGGTGGCCCCACACGGCATGGCTTAGTTTCATTGAGTTAGGGAAGGCTGTGGTCCTAGTGTGATTAGATTGGCTAGTTTTCTGTGATTATGTTTTTAGTGTGACTGCCCTCTGATGCCCTCTCACAACACCTACCATCTCAGGACATGGGGTATTTCTTCATGGCTGCTCCAGCAAAGCACAGCTGCTGCTCCTTACCTTGGATGAAGTGTATCTCTTCATGGCCTTCCCTCCTGACCTTGAACGTGGAGTAGCTCCTCTCGGCCCTCCTGTGCCCATGCAGCCACTGCTCCTTGGACATGGGGTTGCTCTTATTGGCCATCGCCCCTGACCTTGGGTGTGGGGTTGCTCCTCCTGGCTGCTGTCCCTGGCCTCGGGCATGGGGTAGCATTTATGTATGTATCTAAACATAGACACACACACACACACACACACACATACACACACACACACACACACACACACACACACACACACATAGAGTTATATAGCTACAGATCTAAATTCATATGCTGAAGCCCTAACCCCCAAGGCAAGGCATTTGGAGATGGACCTTTGAGAGTTAATTAGGCTTAGATGAGGAGTGGGGCCGTCATGACGCAATTAATGTTCCTAATTAGAGACCAGGAAGCTTGCTCTCTCTCTGTCCATGTGAGGACACAGAGAGCAGGCAGAGTGCCATACACCAGAGAGAGAGAGCTCTCCCCACAACTAGACCATAAAAGAACCCAGACCATAAACTTCACATGCTCCAGAATTGTAAGAGATTACTTTCATTTATTTAAGGCACTCAGCCATAACATTTTGTTATGGCAGCCCTGACTAAACTAATAGATACATATGTGCTAGAGTATCCAGTAAACACACAGGTGTGTGTAATACCATTATTTTCAATGGACTGAATGTGTCCCCAAAAAATCATGTGTTAAAACTTAGTGTTCAAGGTGATGCTATTTGGACCTGGGGTTCTTGGGAGGTTACTAGGTCATGAAGGTGAATGGAATTAGTACCTAATTAAAGATGGTGCAGTGGTTAAAAAAAAAAAAAACCCACCTGCCAACACAGGAGATACAAGAGACAGGAGTTTGATCCCTAGGTCAGGAAGATTCTGTGGAGAAAGAACTCACAACCCACTCCAGTATTCTTGCTTGGGGAATCCCATGGACAGAGAAGCCTTGAGGACTCCAATCCATGAGGTCGCAGAGTCAGACACATGTCACATGTCACTTAACTAAAGAGGCCGCAGGCAGCTCCTTCCCCTCTTGAACCATGTAAAAACACAGCACAAAGACCTCTCCTCTGAAACAAGAAACAGGTTCTCAACTGATACTGAATCTGCTGACACCTTGATCTTGGACTTCTCTGAATTAGAGGGAAATCCTCAAAGGTCTCAATGCTACATCTTCCTAAACATCAGCAATGTTTCTAATCAGGTTCTAGTCCAGTTGCCAATTCATCTTCCTGTCTGACTCATTTTTTAATCCAGGCAGTTTTCTGTCAAAATCAATCTACTTTACCGGTCATCTGGTCACTAACATCAATCTACTTCATATGATAAGTAATTCTTGGAGTGGAGAGGAAGATTTCACGTTAATGTAAGATTTTTCACTACTGACAGGAAACCAATGTTAAAGATTTTCAGTATGTCACCTCCCTTGTAATACAGCTAATAAAACAGCACTTGACCAAATATATTTAATCATAGTTTAGTGCCTGACAGCTTTTGGTATCAACTTTAGATTCTTATTTCCTAGGTTTTCTCTCTCAATATTTCTTAATATTAGCTTTCATTTTCAAAAGGAATGATGAAAGGTCAGGTCTTGCAAGGTAAGATCTCAATTAACTATCACTTCAAATATTTTATTTAATTTTACACACTGTTTGATGAATATACCATACCATATGGAAAATCATGAATTGCATATGCAATACTCTTTACTAGCCATCACTAAATTCTAATACACTCATTTTCTGCTTCAGTAATTTTTCATATTTAGTGGCCTTATTTTGATTTTGTCAGTTAGGTATGGAAGGTGGGAAAAAACAATAAATTACTTTTAAATATAATCAATCTGCTAAAAATATCTAGAAACTACTTTCACAGAATGTACATTTTCAGTGTTAGAGAACTGGACAATATTGGAAAATGCCATAAAGGATAATATTAAATAATTAAGTATATTTTTCAGTAAATCCATAATTAAAAGGACTTCCCAGGTGGTTCAGTGGTAAAGAATCCACCTGCAATGCAGGAGATGCAAGAGAGATGGGTTTGATTGCTTGGTTGGGAAGATTCTCAGGAGGAGGAAATGGGAGCTTGTTCTGTTACTCTTGCCTGGAAAATTCCATGGGCAGAGGAGACTGGTGGGCTTCAGTCCATGCAGTCACAAAGAGCGGACACAACTGAGCACACACATGCACAAAGTTAAGGGTTTGAGAATATATTGAGTGGCTGATAGACTTTGGGGATGGTTTTAAGCATTTAAAGTATTAGAATCAGGAGATATTAGAAGCAGCAAGACATGTAGTCAATTTAAGGCAAGAAATTTAGAAAGAGATGGGAGATTTGGCTAATTATGAGGTAATCAAGGAAT
This sequence comes from Ovis canadensis, assembly GCF_042477335.2. Classification (NCBI taxonomy): domain Eukaryota; kingdom Metazoa; phylum Chordata; class Mammalia; order Artiodactyla; family Bovidae; genus Ovis; species Ovis canadensis. Next base: position 110,198,326 of record NC_091246.1, read on the forward strand.
GAACGGGGCACTGGATAGGGCAGGGTGGAGCAGAGTGAGCTCTGAGATCACAGGACAGGGCATGCTCCCAGACAGAAATCCTGTACAGATTAAATACAGCCCACCTATTCATAAAGCCAAATGATGCCCTCTATCTTACTAGGGAATGGATGAAAATTGGCTTTTGATGTCCCCCTAACTCATGGATTCTGTGTCTGGAATACAGGCAAATTGAGTTCAAAAGTTTGGCAGATCAGGAAGACATGAGCAGGTCTACATAAGAAGCAGGGTTGTTAGTAAATTAAGAAAAGATTATCAGATTTTGAAGCACTGCTTTTTTTTTTTTTCTTTTTAGCAATTTGAGAATTTTTGGCTCTTACAGTGAGGAATTACATTGCTCCAGGTTGAGACAGGGGCTAAAAGTTTAGGGTTTAGCACAAAAACTGAAGATATAGGCAAATGAAGGTGTCTATTGAATTTTCATTACAAATAAATCTCGTTCAGCTTGCCCATCTGTGTAGGTAATGTAAATAAGTGAACACTTCCTTATATATTTTGTTCTCTATGGCAGTCTACATAGTCTGTTTCACACAAACATGTTTGCTAAATGTTTCAACTTGTATTGTTACATTATGCTGTTTGTTTTCCATATCTATAGGCTTGAATAATTAAGATATACTATGGTCACTTAGAAAATAGCTCTTTATGTTCTTTGAACAGATGAAAAGCAATGTAACAGACTTCAAATAAGAAACACATAGACTATATTGGAAAACCTAAAGGAATAGGGTGGGAAGTAGGGGAGAGGTTCAAGAAGGAGAGGATATATGTATATTTATGGCTGATTCATGTTAATGTATGGCAAAAACCAATACAATATTGAAAGCAATTATCCTCCAATTTTTTAAAAAAATCTTATATTCCTATATTGAGATCAATATACAAAAATTGATTTTATTTCTACACACTAACAATGAAAAATTAAAATAATTAAGAAAACAACTCCATTTATAATATAATAAAATCAATAAAATATACAGGAATAAATTTATAATAAATTTAACACTGTAAGATTTATACATTATAATCTGTAAACATTGCTAAAAGAAATTAAAGATATAAGATATAAATAAATGAAAAGACATACCATGTCTATTGACTAGAAGACTTGATACTGTTATGATGGCAATACTTTTTAAACTAACCTACCAGCTGAATAAAATGCTTATTAAAAAATCCTAGTCTTTTTTTTTCATAAAATTACAGATTTATCTGGAAATTCATTCATAATTGCAAGAAACACAAGGCACAAAATCATCTTAAGAAATAAGAATGAAATCACAGAATTCATTCTCCCCAATTTCAAAACTTGCTACAAACAAGAGTTATCAAGTCAGTGTGGAGTTGGCATACAGATTAACATACAGATCGATAGAGGTACACTGTGAGTCCAGATATAAATCCATACATCTTTGGTCAATTGATTTTGACAAAGAGACCAGGAAATTTTAATAGAGAAAGGATAATCTTTTAAACAGATCTTGCTGGAACAATTAAATACCAAACAGGTCAAAGAATACAAGTGGCCCTCTTCTTTACATAATACACAAAAGCTAACTCAAAAATCAACAACAGAGTATATGATCTGCTGCTGCTGCTGCTGAGTTGCTTCAGTCATGTCCGACTCTGTGGGACCCCAGAGACGGCAGCCCACCAGGCTCCCCCATCCCTGGGATTTTCCAGGCAAGAACACTGGGGTGGGTTGCCATTTCCTTCTCCAATGCATGAAAGTGAAAAGTGAAAGTGAAAGTGAAGTCGCTCAGTCCGACTCTTAGCGACCCCATGGACCGCAGCCTACCAGGCTCCTCCGTCCATGTGATTTTCCAGGCAAGACTACTGGAGTGAAGAACCATTGCCTTTTCTGGTGTATCTACTAGTTAGCACTATAAAACTTTTACAAAAAAATACAGAAGTAAATATTTGTAAGCTTGGGTTAGGCAAAGCCTTCCTAAATACCTCAAGAAAACCACAAAATGACATATGTAAAACAAGTAAAATGGATTATATCAAAATAAAAAAAACTATGCTTAAAATAATACTGCCACAAAAGTGAAAAATGCAAGCCACAAAATAGGAGAAAACATTTGCAAAAGACATATATTTTAAAAGGCTTTTACTCAGAATATAAAAAAACAGTATTCCTAAACTAAAAAGAAAAGTAACATAATTAAAAATGGGGAAAATAATGGACAGCTATTCAAAGAAGAGATAGAAAGAGACAATAACCATGTGTTCAACATTTGTCATGTGAAAATCCACACGAAATCCAGAAGAATATACCTATTTTCCACCCAGTGAATGGCTACAATCTAAAAGACAATGACAAGCACTGGTGAGGACATGGATGTTGGAACACTCAGACATTGTCAGTGGAGAGATATAACTGTGCAGACACTTTAGAAAACACTTTAGAAAACTTTGACAGTTTCTCAAGATGTTAAACAAATAACCATATGAACCCACAGATTCACTTCTTTTTCAATTAATTAATTTTAATCACAGACTAATTACTTTACAATATTGTGGTGGGTCTTGCCATACATTGACACGAATCATCCATGGATGTACATGTGTCCCCCCATCCTGAACCCTGCTCACACTTCCTTCCATATCCCATCCCTCTGAGCTGTCCAAGTACACCATCTTTGAGTGCCCTGCTCCATGTATTGAATTTGGACTGGTCATCTATTTCACATATGGTAATATACATGTTTCAACGCTATTCTCTCAAATCTTCCCCCCCTCGCCTTCTTCCACAGAGTCCAAAAGTCTGTTCTTTACATCTATGCCTCTTTTGCTATCTTGCATATAGAGTCATCATTACCATCTATCTAAAGTTCATATATATGTGTTAATATATTGTATTGATGTTTTTCTTTCTGACTCACTTCATTCTGTTTAGTAGGCTCTAGTTTCATCCACCTAAATAGAACCAAATCAAATGTGTTCCTTTTAATAGCTGAGTAATATTCCATTGAGTATAAATACCAGAGCTTTTTCATCCATTCATCTGCTGATGGACATCTAGGTTGCTTCCATGTCCTAGCTATTGTAAGCAGTGCTGCTATGAACATTGGGGTACATATGTCTCTTTCAATTCTGATTTCCTCAGGGTGTATGCCCAGCAGTGGGATTGCTGGGTCATATGGCAGTTCTATTTCCACTTTTTTAAGGAATCTCCACACTGTTCTACATAATGTCTCAACTAGTTTGCATACCCACCAGACGTGTAGGAAGATTCCCTTTTCTACACATCCTCTCCAGCCTTAATTGTTTGTACACTTTTTGATGGCAGCCATACTGACCGATGTGAGATGGTACCTCACTGTGGTTTTGATTTGCATTTCTCTGATGAGTGATATTGAATATCTTTTCATGTGTTTGTTAGTCATTGTTATGTCTTCTTGGAGAAATGTCTGTTTAGATCTTTGGCTTATTTTTTGATTGGGTCATTTATTTTTCTAGTATTGAGCTGCATGAGCTGCTTGTATATTTTTGAGATTAATTCTTCATTGGGTGTTTCATTTGCTATTAGAATCTCTCATTCTGAAGGTTGCCTTATCACTGTGCTTATAGTTTCTTTTGTTGTGTAAAAGTTTTAAAGCTTAATTAGGTCCCATTTGCTTATTTTTGCTTTTATTTCCATTAACTCTGGAGGTGGCTCATAGAGGATCTTGATGTGATTTATATCAGAGAGTGTTCTGCCTGTGTTTTCCTCTAGGAGATTTATAGTTTCTGGTCTTAAATTTAGATCTTTAACCCATTTTGATTTTATTTTTGTGTATGGTGTTAAACAATGTTCTAGTTTCATTCTTTTACAGGTGGTTGACCAATTTTCCCTGAACCGCTAGTTAAAGAGATTATCTTCTCCACTGTATATTTTTGCCTCATTTATCAAAGATAAGGTGTCCATAGGCGCATGCATTCATCTCTGGGCTTTCTATTTTGTTCCATTTATCTACACTTTGTCTTTACGATAGCTTGTGGTATAGTCTGAAGTCAGGATGTTTGATTCCTCCAATTCCATTCTCCTTTCTCAAGATAGCTTTGGCTTTTCAAGGTTTTCTGTGTTTCCATAGAAAATGTGAAATTATTTATTTTAGTTCTGTGAAAAATACCATGGGTAGCTTGATAGGGATTGTGTTGAATCTGTAGACTGCTTTGGTTAGTATACTCATTTTCACTATATTGATTCTTCAATCCATCAACATGGTATATTTCTCCATCTATTTGTGTCATCTTTGATTTCTTTCATCAGTGTTTTATAGTTTTCTATATATAGGTCTTTGGTTTATTTAGATAAATTTATTGCTAAGTATATTATTTTTTTCATTGCAATGGTGAATGGGATTGTTTTCTTAATTTCTGTTTCTGTTTTTTCATTGCTAGGGTATAGTAATGCAAGGAACTTATGTGTATTATTTTTATATCCTGAAACTTTACTATATTCATTGAATAACTCTAGTAATTTTCTGGTGGTGTCTTTAGGGTTTTCTATGTAGAGGATCATGCCATCTGCAAACAGTGAGAGTTTTGCTTCTTCTTTTGATTCTGGATTTCTTTTTATTCTCTGATTGTGTTGGGTAGGAATTCGAAAACTATGTTGAATAGTAGTGGTGAGAGTGGGTACCCTTGTCTTTTTTCTGATTTTAGAGGAAATGCTTTCAGTTTTTCACCATTGAGGATAATGTTTATTGAGGGTTTATTGTAGAAGTCTTTTATTATGTTGAGGTATGTTCCCTCTATGCCTGCTTTCTGGAGAGTTTTTCATCATAAATATGTGTCAAATTTTGTCAAATGCTTTCTCTGCATCTATCGTGATAATCATATGGTTTTCATCTGTCAATTTTTTAATGTGGTGGATCACATTGACTAATTTGTGAATATTGAAGAAACACTGTATCCCTGGGATAAAGCCCACTTGGTCATGATGTATGATCATTTTAATATGTTGTTGGATTCTGTTTATTAGAATTTGGTTGAGTATTTGTGCATCTATGTTTATCAGTGATATTGGCCTGTAGTTTTCTTTTTTGTGTGGCATCTTTGTCTGGTTTTGGTATTAGGATGAAGGTGAGCTAATAGAATGAGTCTGGGAGTTTACCTTCCTCTGACTTTTTCTGGAAGAGTTTGAGAAAGGTAGGTGTTAGCTCTTCTCTACATTTTTGGTAGAATTCACCTGTGAAACCATATAGTCCTGGGCTTTTGTTTGTTGGAAGATTTTTTATGCTTTCAACTTTTGTGCTTGTGATGAATCTGTTAAGATTTTCTATTTCTTCCTGGTTCAGTTTTGGAAGGTTTTACTTTTATAAGAATTTGTCCATTTCTTCCAAGTTGTCCACTTTACTGGCATATAGTTGCTGATAGTAGTCTCTTATGGTCCTTTATACTTCTGTGTTGTCTGTTGTGATTTCTTAATTTTCACTTCTAATTTTATTGATTTGATTCTGCTCCTTTTTTTCTTGATGCGTCTGGCTAATGTTTTGTCTATTTTATCTTCTCAAAGAAACATCTTTTACTTTTGTTGATTTTTGCTATAGTCTCCTTCATTTCTTTTTATTTCTACCCTGATTTTTATGATTTTTTCCCTTCTGCTAACTTTGGGGTTTTTCAAACATAGTTGCTTTAGCTATAAAGTTAGGTTATTTATTTGATGTTTCTCTTGTTTCTTAAGGTAATCTTATATTACTATAAACCTTACTCTTAGCATTGCTTTACTGAATCCCATCGGTTTTGTGTTGTTGTGTTTTCATTTTCATTTGTTTCTATTTTGATTTCCCTTTTTATTTCTTCTGTGATCTGTTGGTTTTTCAGAAGCAGTTTGTTTAGCCTCCATCAGTTTGTATTTTTAATAGTTTTTTTTTCCCCTGTAGTTGACATTTAATCTTACTGCATTTGTGATCAGAAAAGATGCTTGAAATTATTTCAATTTTTTTTTTTAATTTGCCAAGGCTAGATTTCTGGCCCAGGATGTTATCTATTCTAGAGAATGTTCTGTGTGTGCTTGAGAAAATGTTGAAATTCATTGTTTTTGGTGAAATGTCCTATAGATATCAATTTATGTTGGGTCCACATATATTTATAATTGTTATGTCTTCTTCTTGGATTGATACTTTCATCAGTATGTAGTGTCCTTCTTTGCTCTTTTCACGGTCTTTATTTCAAGGTCCCTTTTATCTGATATGAGTGTTGCTTCTCCTGCTTTCTTTTGGTCTGCACAGATTCACTTCTTAAAAGATAAAAAAAAAAAAAAATTGTGCATCCACACAAAAACTAATGTACAAGTGTTCATACCAGCTGAAAGGTTGTTGCTGAACCATGCAAAGACGCTGGGATTCTTGGTCTCCAGAGAAGAATTCAACCTGGGGCCAGAGACGAGGCTTGATCACTCACAGCTTTTGTGTAATAAAGTTTTATTAAAGTATAAAGGGGATAGAGAAAGCTTCTGACATAAGCATCAGAAGGGGGCAGAAAGAGTACCCCCTTGCTCGTGTTAGCAATGGAATTATATACGCTCTAGTTAGTTATTACAGTGAATCAAAAGAATGTCTGGAGATTGTAAAGACCTCACTAGACCTATTCCCATAATTTACATTTTAAGATAATTGGATTAGCCAGAAGTTTTTTTTTTTTTTTTTTCCAGAGACTGTCCTCCAGCAGGATACATTATTGTTATATAATCCTAAGACATGTAGAGGGACAACAAAGTTTGTCCTTTCTTCCTCCTTGAGAATTCCAGACCCCTCTCTCCTTGGGAACCCCTAGCCTTCTATCAATCTACCTAGGATTTGACTCTCTCATAGCACTGCTCACAGTAGCTAAGAAATAAAAACAACCCAAAGGCTCACCAACTGATGAGTGGATAAATAAAATTCAGCATATTTTATGTGAAATGCTTACCACTAAATACTTTAGTGATATAGAACCCATCTGCAAATGTACGAGATGTAAGAGATTAGGGTTTGATCCCTGGGTCGTGAAGATCCCCTGGAGGAGGGCGTGACAACCCATTCCAGTATTCTTGCCTGGAAAATTCCACAGACAGAGGAGCCTAGCTGTCTAGAGTCTACAGGGTCACAAAGAGCTGGGCATGACTGAAGCTATTTAGTATGCATGCATGCATCCTTATTACATCTGTAAGCTGTAGTCACATGAACTAATGATGTACATATCCCCATAGGACAGTCTCACACCTAACCATTATTCTTCCTGTTTCAGGATAAAAATCCCCCAAGAACCTGAGATATTCTGCTATCATGAATTGGGCATTTCTATATTTTCAAATGGTAAACGTCATGAGTTCAAGCACTGTGACATCTAGAACACTGCTCACATACATGTATGAGTTCAGGAAATCGCTGCAAATTACCTCCCATACATTCAGACAGTTGTAGGAAACCTGAGCTAGGCAAAGGCTTAGACTGCCTTCATTGAAAATAAAACTGCTAAGAGTTGCATGGCAGACTAGTGCAAGAGGACACAAAATACATAGGCAAATGGAAATGCCAAAAAAAATATTCAAATTCTTATTCTTTTATCAAAGATCCAAAGAAATGTAAAATTTACTGAGCATTTCTTGTATCCTTTTTTTGTGCCTGTTAAATACTGAGGAAGGCTGCAAAGCTATATGCTAACTGAATTTATGTAATTAACCTAGAAATAAATTTCACTTTCTAAACCATTTTATCTCATTTGCCAAAACAGTTTTTCTATGTTTTTCAAAAATGAGTATTTCCATGTTCTTCCCTCAAAGAGCAAATAATAAGCCAACATGATATTAAGATGCTGTGATCTTATACTTAGGGCTTGCCAAGTGGTGCTAGAGGTAAAGAACCCACTTGCCAATTCAGGAGACATAAGACCCAGTTTGATCCCTGGGTCTGGAATATCCCCTGGAGGAAGGCATCCCATGGACAGAGAAGCATGGTGGGCTACAGTCCATGGGGTTGCAAAGAGTCGGACACGACTGAGATGATAAACAGTCATACAGGCATCTCATACTTAAACAGGAAAAAGAAAGCATAATGGTCTTTAATAGTTTTCGATTTAAAGAATAGTTGATGACATTTTGACATATAAATGAAAAGAAATATAAATTTTACTCTAGAAATTTCTGTTCATTTGACTTTAGTTACAAAAGATGAATATGATAACGTTTTATGCTAAACACATTTGTCTCCTGCTTCTATGTCTCATACTGATTAAAATCAGAATGATGGCTATTTAGAAAACAGTTGTAATCAGGGTGAATTTTTTTTTTTATTCCTCCGGATCTAGGCAAGTAAATTAATGAAAATATTAATATATTTCAATTCAATTCAGCTCAGTCACTCAGTCGTATCCGACACTTTGTGACCCCATGGACTGCTGCATGCCAGGCTTCCCTGCCCATCACCAACTCCTGGAGCTTGCTCAAACTCATGTTCATCGAGTCAGTGATGCCATCCAAACCATCTCCACTTCTGTCATCCTCTTCTCCTGCTGCCTTCAATCTTTCCCAGCATCAAGGTTTTTTCCAATGAGTCAGTTCTTCTCATCAGTTGGCCCAAGTGTTAGAGTTTCAGTTTCAGCATCAGTCTTTCCAATGAATAGTGAGGACTGATCTCCTTTAGGATGGACTGGCTGGATCTCCTTGCAGTCCAAGGGACTCCCAAGAGTCTTCTCCAATACTACAGTTCAAAAGCATCAATTCTTTGACACTTAGCTTTCTTTATAGTCCAACTCTCACATCCATACATGACTACTGGAAAAACCATAACTTTGAGTAGACAGACTTTTGGCAAAGTAATGGCTCTGCTTTTTAATATGCTGCCTAGATTGGTCATAGTTTTTCTTCCAAGGACCATGTATCTTTTACATCATTTAAAACTCTTACTTAAACATTATGATTAAACATATATCTTTACTGAGTGATTGCTAAACATGGGATACAGTACACAATAAGTAGATGAAATGCTTAAAATTTAGATTTTAAAAGACATATCTAATCATGTTATTAGAGAAGTACACAAACATCTAAAAGAACATGGCATAGAATTAGAAGATCTGTTTAAGGAAGAATTTTTAAAAAGCATAATAGGTAGTATTTCAATGGATCTGTTAGCTTAATTGCTTATTTAAAACAAGCAGAAACTGAAACAGCTAGTTTTTATAGTTATGATGGCATACTCATTATCATGTAATTTATAATGCTAATGCTATATGCTATAATAATATATAATGCCCTATAAAAGTGAAAATAAAGCCATATAAAGAGTCTCTCTGATATTTTAGGATTGAAGACTTCCACTGGAAGTTAAGAGATCCTGAGTTATTTAAGGGAAAGAAAATATGCTAAGTAAAAAAAGACATTAGCAGTTCCCATTTCACAGCCTCTCATGCTCAGGTCTCACCTATTTCCCCAGAGAGTGATTCCTGAATGGAGTTTTGTGCCTTCATTGCTTTGTCCTCTTTCAGCCTGTCTTCATATCCAAATTTCCCTTTTTGGTGCTTTAAGCACTTTACTTCAAAAGCATTTGTCACTGTGCAATTAATAAAAGGCATGTGACATTCACAACAAACAGCTGATTTGGAGATGAAATAATTTTAACATTTTATGGAATTCAAACTGAATTTCAAGTCATAGTGGGATGTATGTTGAACTAACACTCCATCCCCCATGAATAGGAAAGATGCCATGGTTAGACTGGCAATTTATATAAAGGAATAAAACACATTGGGCTTCACTGGTGGCTCGGTACTAAAGAATTCACCAGTGAATGCAGGAGAGGCAGGAGTCACAAAGACTCACAGGAGGAGGAAATGGCAACCCACTCCAAGATTCTTGCCTAGAAAATCCCATGGACGGAAGAGTCTGGCTGGCTACAGTCCCTGGGGTTGCAAAAAATTCAGACATGACTTAGCAGATAAACAACAAATAAACATTAAAACTTCAGCATGGTTGAAAATACGTAAGATATATGACTGGAAAATCCCATTGCTATAAGAGCCTGGAGGGCTACAGTCCCTGGGGTTGCAAGAGTTAGATACGACTTAGAGACTAAACCACTAAACCACCACCATGACATATGCTAATATCAGTACCTTATATGAGTATCTTACAGACTCTTCTTACAGTACCCACAGCAGATTGTTTCTAAGCCATCACCTCTCCTCCCATCAGGAAAATAAAATCAGCTGAAGCTCACGTCCCTTATATAAATCCAGACCTCATGGATATGGAGCGAAGGCTATATATGTGGCTTTCATATAAAAGTATGATATATATAATACCATATACACAATTACAGGGGCTTCCCTGTTAGCTAAGCAGGTAAAGAGTCTGCCTGCAATGCCGGAGATGCAGGAGAAGGAGGTTCAATTATGAAGTCAATTATGAAACAAATATTAAGTCCCTTTATCCTCAAGCTATTCTTCCTAACAATGAGTCATTTTATGGATCTTTGGATTCATAGTCAGCTATAACCTAAACCACTGATTGTCTGAGTCTGTCATGCAACCAGGAATAACTGCCATCTTCCTAATGAAGACAGGCACTCAAGACAATTGAAGTCTCTTATTGTCTATAATCATAGCTTAATATCAAACCAGATTTCTGTCTGAATTATGAAAAACCATCAGGTAAATGTTATTCTAAAGGCATATCACTTTACAAATTTGAATTAACAAATTTCTTGAAAATTTTAACTAAAATGAGCTAAAAAATTGAATTTTACAGATATAGATAGATGTATTTTAATTAGCACCAGTTTAATTGACTTATAAGTGTTTTAAGAGAAATGCACCATGTGCATCTCATAAAACCTAGTTTCATTTCTCAAGGGTCTAAAGAAATTAAAGTGATAATACCCTAGTAGTGTTTAGATCATCTATATTAAACTAGAGCAATGGGTGTTAAATTTAATTAACTTAGAAAACAAATATTAAAATTGTACATCAATATGCTGAGCATTATTTGGGGTTCTAGATATGCAAAGAAATGTGATACTTCTTAATGAAGAGCTTTCCACATTGTGAGAAATAATAGAGGTGCTTTCTTTTCCATGAAGAAAGGATTTGAATGAAGATAAGTAGGAAGTCAAGAAACACCTGGAGTAACAGGAAAATTCGGCCTTGGAGTACGGAATGAAGGAGGGGAAAGGCTAGTAGAGTTTTGCCAAGAGAATGCTCTGGTCATAGCAAACACCCACTTCCAACAACGCAAGAGAAGACTACACATGGACATCATTAGATGGTCAACACCGAAATCATATTGATAACATTCTTTGCAGACAAAGATGGAGAAGCTCTATATAGTCAGCAAAAACAAGACTGGGAGCTGACTGTGGCTCAGATCATGAACTCCTTATTGCCAAATTCAGATTTAAATTGAAGAAAGTAGGGGAAACCACTAGACCATTCAGGCATGACCTAAATCAAATCCCTTATGATTACACAGTGAAAGTGAGAAATAGACTTAAGGGACTAGATCTGATAGAGAGAGTCCCTGATGAACTATGGACTGAGGTTTATGACATTGTACAGGAGACAGGGATCAAGACCATCCCCATGGAAAAGAGACGCAAAAAAGCAAAATGGCTGTCTAGGGAGGCCTTACAAATAGCTGTGAAAAGAAGAGAAGTGAAAAGCCAAGGAGAAAAGGAAAGATATTAGCCTCTGAATGCAGAGTTCCAAAGAATAGCAAGAAGAGATAAGAAAGCCTTCCTCAGTGATCAGTGCAAAGAAATAGAGGAAAATAACAGAATGGGAAAGACTAGAGATCTCGTCAAGAAAATTAGAGATACCAAGGGAACATTTTATGCAAAGATGAGCTCAATAAAGGACATAAATGGTATGGACCTAACAGAAACAGAAGATATTAAGAAGAGTGGTCAAGAATACGCAGAGGAACTGCACAAAATAGATTTTCACGACCAAGATAATCACAATGGTGTGATCACTCACCTAGAGCCAAACATCCTGGAATGTGAAGTCAGGTCGGCCTTAGAAAGCATAACTATGAACAAAGCTAGTGGAGGTGATGGAATTCCAGTTGAGCTATTTCAAATCCTGAAAGATGATGCTGTGAAAGTGCTGCACTCAATATGCCAGTAAATTTGGAAAACTCAGCAGTGGCCACAGGACTGGAAAAGGTCAGTTTTCATTCCAATCCTAAAGAAAGCCAGTGCCAAAGAATGCTAAAACTACAGCACAATTGCACTCATTTCACATGCTAGTAAAGTAATGCTCAAAATTTTCCAAGCCAGGCTTCAGCAATACATGAACCGTGAATTTCCAGATGTTCAAGCTGGTTTTAGAAAAGGCAGAGGAACCAGAGATCAAATTGCCAACATCCACTGGATCATTGAAAAAGCAAGAAGTTCCAGAAAAACATCTATTTCTGCTTTATTGACTATGCCAAAGCCTTTGACTGTGTGGATCACAATAAACTGTTGAAAATTCTGAAAGAGATGGGAATAAGAGACCACCTGACCTGCCTCTTGAGAAACCTATATACAAGTCAGAAAGCAACAGTTAGAACTGGACATGGAACAACAGACTTGTTCCAAATAGGAAAAGGAGTACGTCAAGGCTATATATTGTCACCCTGCTTATTTAATTTACATGCAGAGTACATCACGAGAAAAACTGGGCTGGAAGAAGCACAAGCTGGAATCAAGACTGCTGGGAGAAATATCAATAACCTCAAATATGCAGATGACACCACCCTTATGGCAGAAAGTGAAGAGGAACTAAAAAGCCTCTTGATGAAAGTGAAAGAGGAAAGTGAAAATGTTGGCTTAAAGCTCAACATTTAGAAAACATAGATTGTGGCACCTGGTCCCATTACTTCATGGGAATTAGATGGAGAAACAGTGGAAACAGTGTCAGACTTTATTTATTGGGGCCCCAAAATCACTGCAGATGGTGATTGCAGCCATGGAATTAAAAGATGCTTACTCTTTGGAAGGAAAGTTATGACAAAGCTAGACAGCATATTAAAAAGCAGAGACATTACTTCTCCAACAAAGGTCCGTCTAGTAAAGGCTATGGTTTTTCCAGTAGTCATGTATAGTTGTGGGAGTTGGACTGTGAAAAAAGGAATTGATGCTTTTGAACTGTGGTGTTTGAGAAGACTCTTGAGAGTCCCTTGGACTGCAAGGAGATCCAACCAGTCCATTCAAAGGAGATCAGCTCTGGGTGTTCTTTGGAAGGAATGATGCTAAAGCTGAAACTCCAGTACTTTGGCCACCTCATGCGAAGAGTTGACTCATTGGAAAAGACTCTGATGCTCAGAAGGATTAGGGGCAGGAGGATAAGGGGACGACAGAGGATAAGATGGCTGGATGGCATCACCAACTCGATGGACATGAGTTTGAGTGAACTCCGGGAGTGGTGATGGACAGGGAGGCCTGGCGTGCTGCGATTCATGGGGTTGCAAAGAGTTGGACATGACTGAGTGACTGAATTGAACTTAAGAGTTAGATAGAAATACATTCATAAACGGAATCTACCAATGTCTGTATGTGTCTATTATATACTTGGAGTGCACTGATGTACAATACAGACAAATTTCACTTCTCTTCATGATCAATGGATGAAATAAATATATCAGTCAGTGGAAAATTGGGGTGCAGATGCTTAGTAAAAATGAATGAGTCATAAAGTATCTTACTAGCTTTATTTATATATAGTTTACATATAAGATTATACATTTTTAAGGCGTACAATATATAGACGATATATTTGTATATTGCAAAGTTATTATCATGATAGCAGTAGCTAACACTTTCATCACACCATATAATTATCATGTCTTTTGTGGTGAGAACATTTAAGATCTCCTCTCTTAACAGCTTTAAAGTATATATTATTGTTGTTGTTCAGTCTCTAAGTTGTGACCAATTCTTTGCAACACCATAAACTGTAACACACCAGGCTCAAATGTATGTCCATTTGTTGGTGATGCCATACAACTATTTCATCCTCTGTTGCTTCCTTCTCTCCTGCCTTCAATCTTTTCCAGCATCAGGGTCTTTTCCAGTGAGTCAGTTCTTCACATCAGGTGGCCAAAGTATTGGAGCTTCAGCTTCAGCATCAGTCCTTCCAATGAATATTCAGGACTTATTTACTTTAGGATGGGCTGGTTGGAACTCCTTGCAGTCCAAAAGACTCTCAAGAGTCTTCTCCAACACCACAGTTCAAAAGCATCAGTTCTTCTGTGCTCAGCTTTCTTCACAGTCCAAATCTCACATTCATACATGACTACTGGAAAAACCATAGCCTTGACTAGATGGACCTTTGTTGGCGAAGTAATGTCTCTGCTTTTGAATATGCTATCTAGGTTGGTCATAACTTTTCTTCCAAGGAGTAAGTGTCTTTTAATTTCATGGTGTAATCACAATCTGCAGTGATTTTGGAGCCCAGAAAAATAAAGTTTGACACTGTTTCCACTGTTTCTCCACCTATTTCCCATGAAGTGATGGGACCAGATGCCATGATCTTCGTTTTCTGAAGCCAACGTTTTCACTCTGTTCTTTCACTTTCATCAAGAGACTTTTTAGCTCCTTTTCACTTTCTGCCATAAGGGTGGTGTCATCTGCGTATCTGAGGTTATTGATATTTCTCCTGGAAATCTTGATTCCAGCTTGTGCTTCTTCCAGTCCAGCGTTTCTCATGATGTACTCTGCATATAAGGTAAAAAAGCAGGGTGACAATATACAGCCTTGACGTACTCCTTTTCCTATTTGGAACAAGTCTGTTGTTCCATGTCCAGTTCTAACTGTTGCTTCCTGACCTGCATATAGGCTTCTCAAGAGGCAGGTCAAGTGGTCTGGTATTTTCATCTCTTTCAGAATTTTCCACAGTTTACTGTGATCCACACAGTCAAAGGCTTTGGCATAGTCAATAAAGCAGAAATATATGTTTCTCTGGAATTGTCTCACTTTTTCCATGATCCAGCAGATGTTGGCAATTTGATCTCTGGTTCTTCTGCCTTTTCTAAAACCAGCTTGAACATCTGGAAGTTCATGGTTCACATATTGCTGAAGCCTGGCTTGGAGAATTTTGAGCATTACTTTACTAGCGTGTGAGATGAGTGCATTGTGTGGTAGTTTGAGCATCCTTTGGCATTGCCTTTCTTTGGGATTGGAATGAAAACTGACCTTTTCCAGTCCTGTGGCCACTGCTGAGTTTTCCAAATTTCCTGGCACATTGAGTGCAGCATTTTCACAGCATCATCTTGCAGGATTTGATTACCACCATAGTATTAGCTAACAGCTCAATCCCACCATATAAATATCGTGTCTTTTTGTGCTAGAATGTTTAAGATCTCCCTCTTAACAGTTTCCAAGTATATAATACAGTATTATTAAGTATAATCACATGCTATAAGTTAGACCTACATAACCTGCTCATCTTCTAACTGAAAGTTTGTACTCTTTGACCAACATCTCTCCACTTTTCCCATTCCCTAGATTTTTAACCACCATTCTACTCTTTCTATAAGCTCAGCTCTTCTATGATGCCACATATAAGGGGTATCATACAGCATTTTTCTTTCTCTCTCTGACATGTTTCCCTTAGCATAATGTCCTCTAGGTCCATCTATGTTGATGCAAATAGAAAGATTTCCTTCTTTTCTCATGGCTGAATAGCATTCCATTGTACGTATAAGTACTACATCTTCCTTACTCATTCATCTACTGATGGACTCTTAGGGTGTTTTCATATCATGGCTAGTGCCAGAAGCGGGATTATTGAATCCTATGGTATTCTATTTTTAATTTGTTTAGGGGTCTGCGTACTGTTTTCCACAGTGCTTGCACAAACATACAAGGGTTTTCTTTTCTCTTTTCTCCCTTTTGATAACAGCCATTCTAACAGATATGTGATAATATTTCATGGTTTTGATTTACATTGCCTTGATTATTAGTGACATTTAGTATTTTTGTGTATCTGTTTGCCATCTGTAGGTCTTCTTTTGAAAAAAAAAAATTATTCAGCTCCTCGACCCATTATTTAATCAGATCATTTTGCTATTTGGTGCTCTTGCTTTCCTTGTGTTGTTGTTCAGTTGCTCAGTCATGTCCAATTCTTTGTGACCCCATGGACTATAGCACACCAGGATTCCCTGTCCTATACCATCTCGTGGGCTTTGCTTAAACTCATGCCCATTGCTTCAGAGATGCCATCTCATCCTCTGTCACCCCTTTTTCCTCCTGCCCTCAATCTTTCCCAACATCAGGCTTTTCCCCCAAGGTCTTTGCAGCAGATGGTCAAAGTATTGCAACTTCAGCTTCAGCATCAGTCCTTCCTAGGAATATTCAGGGTTGATTTCCTATAGGATCAACTGGTTTGATCTCTTTGCTGTTCAGGTGACTCGTAAAAGTCTTCTCCACCACAGTTCAAAAGCATCAATTCTTTGGTGCTCAGTTCCTTATACATTTTGGATATTACTTTATCAGATATATGGATTACAAATATCATCTCCCATTCTGTAGGTTTCCTTTTCATTGTGTTCTTGGCTTGCAGAAGCATTTTAGCTTGATTTAGTTGCACTTGTGCATTTTTGCATGTTACCTTTGCTTTTGGTTTCAAATCAAATAAAATGATTCAATTCAATGAATGACATCAAAGAGTTTGTCCACTACATTTTCCTCCAGGAAATTTATGGTTTCAGGTTTTTAATCAAGTGTTTAATCCATTTTAAGTTGACTTTTGTGTGTCATGTAAGATAAGGATACAGGTTCTTTCTTTTGCTCCTAGCTGTCCAGTTTTCCCAACACCATTTATTTCTCTCTCTGAAAGATACTAGTTAATGTATAGAAATGCAAGAGATTTTTTCTAAACTAATTTTATACTTAGGCAAACTTTTTAAATTTGTTTATTTGTCCCCAAAGTTTTTGGTTGAAATCTTTAATGTTTCCTATATACCTTAATCAGGTCATCTGCAAATAAAGACATATGTGATTTTTCCTTTCCAATTTGAAGGTCTTTTATTTATTTTTCTTGCATAATTACTCTGGAAAGACTTCAAGTGGTGAGAGGAAGCAATCTTGCCTTGTTCCTCCTAGAGAAGAAGCTCTCAGCATTTTACTGTTGAGTACTCCCATGCTATGATTTTTCCAGTAGTCATGTATGGATGTTAGAGTTAGACTTTAAAGGAAGCTGAGTGCCAAAGAATTGATGCTTTTGAACTGTGGTGTTGGAGAAGACTCTTGAGAGTCCCTTGGACTGCAAGGAGATCAAACTAGTCAATCCTAAAGGAAATCAACCCTAAATATTCATTGGAAGGACTGATGCTGAAGCTCCAATACTTTGGCCATCTGATGCAAAGAACTTACTCATTGGAAAAGACCCTGATGCTGGGAAAGATTGAGGGCAGGAGAAGAAGGGGGCAACAGAGGATGAGATGCTTTGATGGCATCACTGACTCAATAGACATGAGTTTGAGCAAGCCCCAGGAGTTGGTGATGGACAGCAAAGCCTGGTGTGTTGCAGTCTTTGGGGTCACAAATATTTGGACACGACTGAATGACTGAACTGAACTAAACTGAAGCCCCTTGTAGCTTGGTAAAGAATCTGCCTGCCATTCAAGAGACTCGGGTTCCTTTCTTGGGTCTGAAAGATCCCAAATGGCAACCTACTCCAGTATTCTTGCCTGGGAAATCCCATGGACAGAGGAACCTGACAAGTTACAGTCCATGAGGTAGCAAGAGTCGGACATGACTTGTAAACTACCACCGCACCACAATATTAGCTGTGAGCTTGTCATATTTGGCCATATTATGTGGAGGAATATTCATTTTATACTCTTTTTTTGAAG
Source organism: Ovis canadensis (assembly GCF_042477335.2). Lineage (NCBI taxonomy): Eukaryota > Metazoa > Chordata > Mammalia > Artiodactyla > Bovidae > Ovis > Ovis canadensis. The sequence goes on from NC_091246.1 coordinate 110,216,171, forward strand.
AGTTTTATCCTTAAGTTTTGTAGACTGACTAAACATTGGATAATAAAAAATCAATCAGACCTAAGTCACATGTTTTATTTAAGAGACTGGTTAGTGGTACTATTCACTAAAATGTAGCTGACTTTGAGACTGGTAGGTTAGGGTATGTTAAATTTAGTTTTGGCCATGTTAATCTCAAGATATCTGTTATATATCAAAGAAGAAATGGCAAACATGCAATTAGACAAATTCAGCTGGAGTTCTTGATACAGATGAGGACAGGAAATACATATCCAAAATAATCTCTTCTCTAATTTTGTGTGAAATTCTCTAAAGTAGCACTTGAGGTTCTGAATATATTTCAAGTGCAATCTAAAATATCACACTATATTTTGAGGGAAAGATTTAGTTGGTAAGTTAATAATTTTTTTTTAATTTTACTATTTTGTCATTTTAAAGGCTTTCTGTATGATACAACTCAACACTGAAAAATATTCTAAATTTCCCCCCATATACTTCTTTTTTAAAGCAAATGATTCCTGAAACTGCGTTATATAGGAATATGTGGAAACAATAGCAAGGTAAACCTCAATATTTTCATACCAATCAAATTCATATATATTTTTAATGTTCTGTTAGATTGTGATTCTAATTTCATTGATATTTTCAGTTCAAAACAGGTGCATATATTTACCATAAATTCTACCAGAAGTAATAATTCATGTTATAGAATATAGTCATGATCCTTTAAATAGTAAAAGAAATCTAATGACTAAATCATATGAAGATTTTTGTACTACTTCCAAATATTATATCTCATTTCTGCTCTGCATTTCAAATGTGGATTCCAAATCATGATGGAAAATGCACAGTATGAAAATAATGTGGATATGTTGATTGCCTTGCTAGCTGAATATGGTCCATTTACAGTCTGCCTTACAATTCAATGCCTTTTCCGTGGAATTTACTGTGTTATAACTCAGCATTAAGCTCTTGGATTTTATAAAGTATCATCATAAAAATCATCCATATGAAAATCATTCTTCATAGTCTATAATACCACCATTTCTTCTACAACAGAAATGTGAAAATGCCAATTTTGCTTTTTTCATTTAATCTCTAAAAACTCTTAAAGAGAAACCACCAACAAACAAATCTAACCCAATAATTTAAAATCTGCTGGGTAGATTTAATCTCTCTCTAAACTGTTTTGGGTTTCCCTGGAGGCTCAGTGGTAAGCCTTAAAGAATCTGCTTGTCAATGCAGGAAACCTGAGTTTGATACCTGGGTCAGGAAAATCCCCTGGAGAAGGAAACAGCAATCCACTCCAGTATTCTTGCCAGGAGAATCCCATGGACAGAGGAGCCTGGCAGGCTAGAGTCCATGGGGTTGCAAAGAATTGGACACAACTTATCAACTGAAAAGCAGCAATATTCTGCTGTGCTTCTTTATTTACTTTTAATGGTAAATGCTCATCACAGAGGCCAAATATTTGGAAATATGTACCTGGATACATTTTTTATATTCAGTCTTCTTGGACAGTGGAAAAGGAATTTCCACATCTGGGAAAATTCTCTACAAGTCCATTGCGATGTAATTCAGAGTGAGATGAAACTCACTGTCAGTAGCACTTTTTGATAACAAATTCCTTTTTCTAGTTCAACTGGTTATATAAATGTCAAGATTTTTTATCTGTTATAAGAAAATGGCTTGAAATGAGAGTTAATTAAACAGTTTGTGTAGAATCTTTATTTTTAGCAGGGAAAACTGCTGATGATATAAAATTAAGAATGCAGAGATGCTAAGAATATAAACACACCAAGTTAGAAGGTTCTAAAAATATGTCCATCTGAGCAGACTGCCCTGAGCACCTGCAACTGTAGTCACTCTGAACTTCCTGCTCATAAAATCCCTTCTTTTCAATACTATCTGTAGCCTTGTAGCATGTTGGATTTAACATAAATATAATCTTATAAAAACTCTTTATTTTGTGTTGCCAAAGTACGTGCTCAATCATTCAGTTGTGCCTGACTTTTTGCCACCCTGTGGGTTGTAGCCCACCAGGCTCCTCTGTCCACGGGATTCTCCAGGCAAGTATACTGGACTGGGTTGCCATTTTTTCTTCCAGGAAATGTTGCTAACCCATGAATCAAATCCAAGTCTCCTGTGTCTACTGCACTGCAGGTGGATTCTTTACCGCTGAGCCATGGGGGAAGCCCTATTTTGTATTGGGGTATAGCCAATTAACAATGCTGTGGTAGTTTCAGGTGAACAGCAAAGGGGCTCAGTTATACATATGCATGTACCCATTCTCCCCCAAACTCCCCTCCCTTCCAGGCTGCCACATAAAATTGAGCAGTAAGTGCTCTACAGTAAGTCATTGCTGATTATCATCTGTTTTAAGTATGCTATTGTATACACGACCATCTCAAACTCTCTAACATAAATACTATTTTTTATATCTGGTGTTTCTTAGAGGTCCACATCAAAGCAGAGTCTGAGAATAAATGAAAGAAAGGTACTATAAGAGTGACTGCTGACACTGACAGTGAATCAACAGATGCTCATTCTCGTGCGGGGCTTCATAGGACCATCAGACGCTTCTCCGAATCATCAGCCTGGGGACAGACCTTGAGCAGTGGTTACTATGAGACTGTCTTCCCTCTGGCTGAGACCTGCCCTCAGGGTGACAGCTCAGGCACAGATGAACAGAAGTTCAGGATCAGAGGAGGCAGTTTCTACAGAAGACTTTTTAACAAAATGGAGGGTTCATGTGGGCTTCCTTGGTGGCTCAGCATGAAAGAGTCTGCCTACAGTATAGGAGACCCGAGTTTGATCCCTGGGTCCAGAAGATCCCCTGGAGGAAGGAATGGCAACCCACTCCAGTACTCTTGCTGGAAAACCCCCTGAACAAAGGAGCTGGGAAGGCTACAGTCCATGGGGTCGCAAAGAGTCAAACACGACAGCACACACAGAGGCTTCATGGAATAACCCGGCTGTGACTGGTACTAGAGCTGTTCTTGAAATTTACTTTCTCCATCTTCCACCCCTCAGGCTAGACTCTTCTCATTCCTAACCATGAGTTTCTCATATGCAGCGTTCCTCAAGTGTCTGTACCATATGAGAAATGCCAAAAGAGGTGAAGCTCCACACAGCATACACTGAAGTGAGAGGCTTAAAAACCATTCCCCACACAGCCACAGTTGAAATCAGAGGTGAGCATTCAGGGCATTCAGTTCACTGGGAATGGCCTTTCCTGGATGCAAACACAAGTCATCCAGGTTAGTAGGCTGGCTTGGTTACTAGAGTGGTATTGTGTCTTTTTCAGCATTTAAGATGTCTGTTAGTTCTGGGCACCCAGTAGACAGTTAAGAGTTTACAGAAGAACAGACAAATGAAGTCCCTGATTTTCCCAGATACACAAACTGGTCCATCACACCTTGCATCCTTCTCTTCTTAGCCATTCTAAGGAAGAAGTACCTGCCCAATCAATCCTCTTCTTTACCTTGTAGCAACTCTCCTGCCATGCTGTTTGGATTTGCCACCATATTTAAATACCAGGTTTCAGAAAAAAATAGGAGTCAAAATTATGTACACAGAATTAGAACCATGTTATTATTGTTCAGTTGCTAAGTTGTGTCTGATTCTTTGCAACCCCATAGACTACAGTGTGCCAGTCCTTCCCTGTCCTTCACTGTCTCCCAGAGTTTGCTCAAACTCATGTCTATTGAGTCAATGATGCCATGCAACCATCTCATCCTCTGTTGCCCCCTTCTCCTCCTGCCTTCAATCTTTCCCAGCATCAGGGTCTTTTCCAATGAGTCAGTTCTTTGCATCAGATGGCCAAAGTATTGGAGCTTCAGCATCAGTCCTTTCAATGAATATTCAGGGTTGATTTCCTTTAGGATTGACTGGTTTGGTCTCCTTGCAGTCCAAGGGACTCTCAAGAGTCTTCTCCAGCACCACAGTTCCAAAGCATCAATTCTTTGGCAATCAGCCAAATAAATAAATAAAATAGGCTGCAAGCTCTCATCATTTTCAGTGTGGAACATTAATTTCAGCTACTTTGCCTGGTAAAGGAGGTCATCCACAATCAATGAATAACCTACATTATCTTCTCAAATCACATTACTACACTCAGCAATTACCTGGTAGTGTTTTGGACTCTGAGCTTCCAGTGCAGGTGGTCAGGTTCGATCCTGGATGGAGGAACTAGGGTCCTGCAGGCAGTGTGGCCAAAACCAAAAACTTATTATTACCTCCTATGTTTCAACACCACAAAACTAGCAAATCCTTTTCAAAAGCATCATGTTTTCATGCTTCTCTCCCTTGCTGTTCACCACTCAGAGTGTTTCTCTCTCCTTTCTGGGTGTGAAAAACACTACTAAAGCATCTAGGTTAAAAGTTGTTACTTTCTTTATGAAGTATTTTCTCACTTCATTAGGAAGAGTCACTCAGGCCACTTGTGATATTCATATCCTATTTATAAGTCTCCTCTTTTTTTTTCATCCTCATATACAATCTTTGCACAGGTCTGAGAACTTCCTACGGTTACAATACGTTTATTCTGATATTAATACTATGCTAACTCACTGGAAAAATCCATCTCGACAAAAGGAAAGGAGGACGAGTGAGTGAGGCAGGCTGGGAGGATGGAAGGACAGAGAAGATGGAAAATTCCTTAAACTTCCCCAGAAACACCCAGTGGTCACAGGTGGGATCTGTGCATGTACTATCTCATTTACATACATGTTTAAGTCTCTCATCTTTTCACTCAAGAAGGTCTCACAGAACATACTTCTGGCCTTACAGGTAAGGAAAGTCACCCTCTGCATTTTCCAAATTCCCATACAGTGGAAAATATGGTCATCACAGGAAATTCCAACCTCCATTCCAGGACAGGGGTGAACAAGACTGCAGAATGCTGGGAACTAAAGGTCACTGCACATACAGCAGGATGTCCTGGACACAATGTTTTTTAATTAGTTAATGAATTTTAATTGGAGGATAATTACTTTACATTATTCTGATAGTTTTGCCATACATTAATATGAGTCGGCCATAAGCATACATGTCTCCCTTCTATCCTGTACATTATTTTTTAATCTCCTGAGCAATGCAGCTGTGTGAATGTCTGCAGCAAGAGTATACCAGATGGCCTAGCCCTTTGTCTGTGGGTAATTATCATGCATGCACGCTCGCACAAACATATGGACACACATACACACAAAGCCCCTGCACACACCAGCTCTTGCTGTCTCAAGAAAGGACACTTAAGATATGGCTGTGATCTGCCACATGGCTATTCTGAGGCACCTGATCCTGACCTGCTTTACTTAGTCCCCTCTCTACTCTGATCTCTACAAGGTCACTTATCTCAGACTGTGTTCAAGTGTTTCTCTTCTATGTAGCAGAACTTCTGTTATACACAGCATACTCAGCTCAGCAGGTTTTTTCTGGCTGAATTTCCCTGCTATATCCTGATCTATCCATTTTACCTATTCCAGTCAAAAGGTACCAGTTTCCTCTCTGAATTAACCCAAGATTCCAGGTGGAGACTTGGAGACCTGATCACAACCACCCCTACTACACCCCTACCACACTAACACAGTCCTAAACCTCTGAAAATCTGAACTTCCTCCTGCACCCCTTGGATGAAAATAATGACACTGTCTTGCTATCTCTTCACTCAGTAATCCTGTGTTTCACTCTAACTTTTATTAAAGTTTGCTTTAGAAATTACCTCACCTGCTCCTTAGCTCATTGTAAGCAATCAATAACTGTTTGACCAAAGAATTAATTAATAATGATAGTTACTTAGTGCTGGTCACTCAGTCATGTCTGACCTTTTGCAACCCCACAGACTGTAGCCCTCGAGGCTCCTCTGTTTGTGGGATTCTTCCGGCAGGAATCCTGGAGTGGGTTGCCATTTCCTCCAGAAGATCTTCCTGAGCCAGGGATTGAACCTGTCTCCCACACTGCAGGCAGACTCCTTGCCATCTGAGCCACCAAATATTCGAGCCTAGTAATTTACCTTCATGGCTGCATTTCAACTTCTCGTGAGTCCACACACCACCTTTTCTTTTTTTTTTTTTAACCAGATTTCCCCATATCTATAGATTAAACTCCAAATTCCTTTGTAGGGCACATAGGGTCACTTCCCACTGAGCATGGTTTACAATTCTTGCTTTATCTTTTGAAGCCCCAGTACAGTAGCAAGCACTCTTTTTTTCTTTCAGTAACTGTCACTCAGTGAAAGCTCATTTTATTCTCCAGGACTATGAATTTCCTCAGACAGAACTTTTATAAAACCTTTCTGTAGAAATACTTTTTAAAAAAATTGACTTCTTTGTAATTGGATGATAATTGCTTTGGTTGTGTTGGTTTCTGCTATACATCAACATGAATCAGCCATAGGTATACACATGTCTCTTCCCTCTTGAACCTCCTTTCCACCTCCCATCCTTTCCCACCCCTCTAGGCTCTCACAGAGCATCGGATTTGAGTTTCCCCTGCCATAGAGCAAACTCCCACTGGCTATCTATTTCACATTGGTAATGTATGTGTTTCAGTGCTACCCTTTCAATTCATCCCACCCTCACTTTTTCCCACTGTGTCCACGAATCTGTCCTTTATGTCTACATCTCCATTGCTGCCTTGCAAATAGGTTCATCAGTACCATCTTTCTAGATTCCATAATGTATGATATATGCTTTTCTCTTTATGACTTACTTTACTCTATATAATAAGTTATAGGTTCATCCACTTCTTTAGCACTGACTCAAATGCATTTCTTTTTTATGGCTGAGTAATATTCCATTGTATATATGTACCACATTTTGTTTATCCATTGATCTTTGATGGACATTTAGGTTGCTTCCATGTCCTAGCTATTGGAAGCACTTTTTGTAATGCACTGTCCCAATCCTTCTTACCCCAAACTAGATGTAAGCTCATTGAAATGGGAATTCTCTATCTGGGATAATCACCAAGAGAGTGCCTATCACATAGTGAGTACTCAAGATTTTAAAAATAAACTGTATATTCATTTATCATCTTTATGTTATGGCCTTTCCTTGACTTCTCAGACAGCCCTATACTGACCTCACAAACATGTCAAATTCTCCTCATGATCCCTGGCCTCTGCACGTGTCTAGCCTAACCCATCACCCTGCACAGTAATAACAATCCAGCCTCCAAAGGTTATAAGATTATACAGTCTCAAGTTTACAAACAGAACCACACCATTTAAAAACAATATGGGGAGAGTAACATAGAATTTTACAATACCATGTGTAAAACAGATAGCCAATGGGAACTTGCTGTATGACTCAGGGAATTCAAACCAGACTCTCTGACAGGCTGAAGGATGGGGTGGGGAGGGAGATGGGAGGGAGTTCTGGGAGGGAGGGAACATGGGTGTACCTATGGCTGATTCTTGTTGATTTATGACAGAAAACCACAAAATCCTCTAAAGCAAATATCCTCAATTAAAATGTTTTAAAAAGCAATATAAATCAGGAGTTTAAAAATCCTTTTTTTTTTACTCCTTAAGAGAAAGAATAGGGGATTTCCCTTATGTTCCAGTGGTTAAGACTAAACACTTCCATTGCAGGGGATCCAGGATCAATTCCTGATTCAGGAACTAAGATCCCACAAGCCACATGGGGCCACCAAAAAGTTTTAAAAAAGAGAGAGAATAGAATCTCAAGAATACCTTGGGGGAGGCCACAAAGGGATTACCTACTTTTTCAAATAAATGGAATTAAGTAGCCAATAGGTGGCTCAGTGGTAAAGAATCTGCCTGCCAATGCAGGAGACACAGGAGATGTGGATTTGAGCCCTGTGTTGGAAAGATACCCTGGAGGAGGAAATGGCAACTCACCCCAGTATTCTCACCTGGAGAATCCCATGGACAGAGGAGACTGGCAGGCTACAGTTCATGAAGCTGCAAAGAGTTGGACATGACAGAACAACTAAACAGCAAAAAGCCTTTTCATAGAAGATGATTCCAGGGGAAAGGAAGGCACATCTATTAAGGAGCCCCCAACTCAGGCCACTTAGACATCACAGAGCATGATCAGCCAACTGAGGATAAGGAGATAACTGGCTGACTTGCTCAGGAGGTGTGAGGTTTAATGTCAGGTTCAGTAAAGAAAAGTAAATAAGACCATACACTCGGCTTCAGGGAAAACAGACTTCACAAGTCTCCTTTGGGGCAGGTAATATCACCTCCTCTTGGAAAACAAATGACATCCTGAGGCCACATTTAATAAATGGAAAGGCTACAACAAGAACCAGGTCTGCCTGTGCCAACAAACCTGTGTTTAACAACTCATTTTCCTGCACCTGCAGAAACACACCAGCAGATGAATCTGCTCTGCTTCTGAAGGAAAACAAGACGGACTCTAACTTAATGCACAAGTAATAGGGAGTAAAATTTTTTTCCAAATATGCAAAGTATGGGATTTTGAAAAATAGCTAATAGATTAATTAGCAATGAATTTTATGCAAAAAGTGAGAATGACTTGGATTTGAAACATACAACCATTTTCTTGACTTTGTGTGTGTGTATTTGTTATTTGGAAGGAAGTCAGTTTCATTTGGGGGCTTCCCTAGTGGCTCAGATGGTAAAGAGTCTGCTGCAATACAGGAGATCCAAGTTTGATCCGTGGGTCCAGAAGATCCCCTGGAGAAGGAAATGGCAACCCCTTCCAGTATTCTTTCCTAGAAAATCCCATGGATGGAGGAGCCTGGCAGGCTACAGCCCATAGGGTCACAAAGAGTCAGACATGACTGAGCAACTTCACTCTCTCACTCTGGTGGCTCAGGTGGTATAGAATCCGCCTACAATGCAAGAGACCTGGGTTTGATCAATTACTGGGTCAGGAAGATCCCCTGGACAAGGGAGTGGCTACCCACTCCAGTATCCTTTCCTGGAGAATTCCATGGACAGAGAAGACTGGCGGGCTACAGTCCATGGGGTCACATAGAGTTTGACACAACTTAGCGACTAACACTTTCACTAACACTTTCAGTTTCACTTTGAAAGAAGGCAATTACCAAACAAGAAAGATAGATTCTTTTAGTACTTCTGGAGAAAAAGAAAAAAAAAGAAGGTAAAAGATGGTTTCTTCAAGAGAGGTTGATGAAGAAAAGTATATGCAAAATATTTGATCTTTCGGAGTTCACAAAATGAAGAACTTCTACAGGAAAGTAGACAAGAGGGTTCTCTTGGGAATTCCCTTTCTTGTAACCAGAACTTGAAGCTCTCCAGGAAACCTAAAGTTCCCAAAAGAAAAATACCGCATGAACTTTTCTCAGAAATGTTCCCTTTCCTCCCGCTATCTTCCATCTTCCTTTTTCTACATTGTGAGGGGTTATCTGCTGCCTTAGCTTCTTCAGGTGTCCCCTTCTCGGTGATTTCAGGGCGAGCCTTCTCAGGACTCAGAACCATCTCTTTGAGCTCCTTTTCTCTTCCATACTCACCCTGCACACTGAATTTAGAACACACTTCACATGATGCTCCTGGCTCCACTTCAACCGCTAACTTTCCTGTGGCCGGATACAGACTGAGTTCTGCATTCAAACCCCAGAGTGTGCTTAATGGTTATAAAGTCACAAACAGAAGTGGAACGGTGCGGGCCCGGGGGGGGGGGGGGGGGGGGGGGGAGGGGCGGGGGTGGGGACGGGGGGGGGGAAGGGCTAGAAAGGAAGAGGGTGGCAAAGTTTTTCTTTACTGTTACTAACCAATAGATGAAGGTAGCAGAGAACTAGGATAAAATGAATGCATATGCATATTCTACTTTTTTTTTTTGCTCTCCATTAACTTGTTCCTGAAATTTCTTTTCCACCTTAATATTTCCAGCACCATTATTTCCTTATCTTCTGCCTCCAAATATACTCAGATATTCAAATCCAAAAAACTTTTAAATAACTTGTGATCATATCAAACTATTTTCTTCTATTTCTAATCCTTCTCTACTAAACTTTCCAAAATGTTAGTTATCTTTATGCCTATAAACCTTTTATTTTTAAATTTTTTTCATGTTTATCATTGTAATATAAACTTCAAAGAGCCAAATAGTTCTATATGGCATTAAAAAAAAAAAGATAAGTTCCTTTTTTCCCCTACTCCCAGCTTCACCTGCAAAGTTTGTCATCAACCAGAGTCAGCCTATGCAATCTCAAGATGTTTCCCGTTGTTTTCTTCCCCAACTCTAACTGCCACATAATAACCGTTACTTAGTTTCCCAGTATTAGATAGTGTAGAATACCTTCAAAGATACAAATGAGGGACATGTAGCTCTTCTATATCATTGTACCCTTTGAGGAAGACTCTTGAGAGTCCCTTGGACAGCAAGGAGATAAAACCAGTCAATCCTAAAGGAAATCAGTCCTGAATATTTATTGGAAGGACTGATGCTTAAGCTGAAACTCCAATATTTTGGCCACTTGATATGAAGAACTGACTCATTGGAAAAGACTGTGATGCTGGGAAAGACTGAAGGCAGGAGAAGGGGATGACAGAGGATGAGATGGTTGGATGGCATCACCGAATCGATGGACATGAGTTTGAGCAAGCTCCAGGAGTTGGTGATGGACAGGGAAGCTTGGCATGCTGTAGTCCATGGGGTCACGAAGAGTCAGACATAACTGAGCAGCTGAACTGAACTGAAGCCTTTTCCCAAAAACATATGATCCCTGTGCTCCCCTCCCCTAACATTAGTTTAAAATTTATGGTTAGGACTTCCCTGGTGGTCCAGTGGTGGGGAGTCTCCTTGCCAAAGCAGGTGACATGTGTTCAATCCCTGGTTCAGGAAGATTCCACTTGCCTCAGGACAACTAAAACTATGCCCCTTCACCTCAGCTACTGAGCCCACTTGCCTGGAACCTGCGCACCATGGCAGGGTAGGCCACTGCAGTGAGAAGGCAGCATGCCACAAAAAAGAGTGGCAGCAACTAAAGAAATTCAGCAAACAGCAACAAAGACCCAGCCCAAAAGTAAGTAATAAATAGTTTTTTAAAATAATTTTAAAATGTTGTGGTTTAATACATGTTCAGCACTTGAAACATTTTATTAACAAAAGTTGTTCAGTGCTTATTAATAATGTATGGTTACATTTCCCTTCTTGTCCATCATCATTTTTTTGAAGCTACTAACTCATTTTTTAACTTAGTTATTTAACTTGTCTATCAATCGGAGGCTGAAGCTGAAGCTTCAATACTTTGGCCACCTGATGCGAAGAACCAACTCATTAGAAAAAATTCTGACACAGGGAAAGATTTAAGGCAGGAGGACAAGGGGCAAGAGAGAAGAAGATGGTTGCAGGGTATCACCGACTCAATGGACATGAGTTTGAGCAAGCTCCTGGAGATGGTGAAGGACAGGGAATCCTGGCATGCTGCAGTCCATGGGGTCACAATGAGTTGGACATGACTGAGAAACAGAACAGCGATGCCACCCATCTATCATTACTATGAGAATATGAAAATCGTGGTACAGGACTCTCCTAACAGGTCATGTCCAAGAGGTAACTGATTTTTTCCTCCTTAGAACAGTATCCTGAGGAGTCCTTAGCCTTCTTTACTTTAACTGTATGAGCTGTTCTGTACTGTTTCTGTTTATGCCTGTTTCCCCGCCCCCCCCCAGTAAGTTGACAGTTTATTTAAATAAGGATTGTGCCTCCTTTAGCATTTTCTTCCAAATCCTAGATAAATGTTTGAATGTGGTAAATATTTCCTTTTAACTGAAGGGATTGGTACAAACTGCATCTTTTCCCAGGCCCCCAGCTGAAACTTGTACCATTACCTTGAATTATGATTCTTTTTTTTTTTAATCATTGAAATTCTCACAATTCTTTGAGGTACATTCATCACATTTTTGCCTTGTACAAAATCTTATTTCTGGAAGCACATAATTCACTAGTTAGCAAACACATTTCTTGGTTTGTTTAGGGTAAAATCTTGTAACTAATGAGCACACAATGAGTTGATTTCAAAGAAGTAACAAGAAAGGATAAGTAAGGTATTTCTTTTTGCCGCTAAATTTCAACATTTATTTGGGGAATTTGGTGGGGATCAGTGTAAGAAGTTTTAGAGTAACTGGCAGTGACCCTGTGCAGTTACCTACACTAATATCAGATATTAATAAGTACAGTGAGTAAACTCAAGGAAAGCCAGTATTAGCAAACATATCTGTCAAACATATTTCATTTAAAATATTCTTTCTCCAAATAAAACTTTTTCACATTACAGAGATAATCACAAGAAACTTGTTACCCATCCTGGGAAAATAGGTGCCATAAAAAGCAAGGCCAGGGAAATTCATGTATTTTTGTGGAATAAGACATCTGGCAAAGAACATTCTATCTGTGATCTAACTGTCAGGAGATTATGAGATATAAACTTTCTAGAGAATTTTGTAAAGTATTCATCTCTAAGGACAAAAACAAGGAACTAGCAAACTTTCCCACATGTGCAAAAACACAACTTATTTCTAAACTGTTAATTAAGGAAAGAATGAAAAGCAGGTAAATTGAAACTTGACAAATTTTATGTTCTATGCCTGAAATCCTCCAGTTAAAATTGTTAGGACTTCTTTCTGAGCCTTATCTTCCTCCAGATGGCAGATAGCATGTCTCTGTGAATTCTCTAAGGCCTGTCACACTGAAAACCATCAGTGAAAACTCACAAAACTTCAATGCAAGTCCTCTATCCTCTAAAACAGACCAGAGTGTGAGTTGAAAATAACAAACTTCATGGGAAGAGGTATTTTCTTTCATTGACTGAGGGCTCACACTTGCGAAAGCCCTTATGAGGCTCCAGGTAACAGGGACAGGGGCAGAGCAGTGGAGACACGACAGCAGAGGCTCTCGATTTCTGCCAAGGGGCACTCATCTCAGATTCACAGCCATCAGGTGAGTCATGAAGCTCTCTGGATGTATGATCCACATCCGATAAAACAAGAAGGATGCTCAGTGGGGTGAGATGGGTCCACAAGCAGTAAGGACACTTTCACTACTTGGCTGTGCCACAGGTGGAAGGATCAGGCAGACGCTGGACCTCAGCTGTCAGGACCAAGGTTTAGGCTGTTAATCCAGAGATAAACTGTTCAGGGGTGATCATGATCAAGTTGCATCCCACTGCACTCTTTTGCCTGTTTTTTGCTTTAAAAAAATAATGCAATTTTATATTAATACAACCCATGGAGAGGTCTCTGAGAGATGCATAAAGAATACACAGTGTACCACATCAGATTAAGAACCACGGAGACCAGATTCTCTCCTCATCCTAGGGCCAGCAAGACAATAGCAAAGGCATTTCTGTTGTGAGTGAAAAATGTCACCTTGCCGTATCAGTGAACAAAGGATGTTGCAACCATCAAGCCATCACACTGCAGCCTCCCCAACAGTGAGTGCTGAAGAACACAGGAGAGAAACAGGATGCTCTCAGGTCCTCAGCCACAGCAGCCTACCCCCCACCAATGGTGCACCCTGAGGGGACTCAGGATGAGAAAGCCAAGGGCACTGGTCCCAGACAGCCAGGATGCGTGTCAAAGGAATGACTCTTGCAATTTCCTAAATATAGAAGAGCCCTAAATTCATTAACTACAGATGTCTAGTTTTCTTTAATGAACAATATTCTTTTGATGCTGAAGCTCCAATATTTTGTCCACGTGATATGAACTTCCAACTCACTGGAAAAACCCTGCTGTTGGGAAAGATTGAAGTCAGAAGAAGAGGGTGACAGAAGATGAGATGGTTGGATGGCATCACAGATTCAATGGATGTGAATCTGAGCAAATTCTGGGAGATATTGAAGGACAGGGAAGCCTGGGGTGTTGCAGTCCATGGGCTCACAAAGAGTCGGACATGATTTGGCGACTGAACAACCACCACCACAACAACAACATTCTTTTGACGTTCCAACTACCTGATCTTTGTTGAACAATACCCTGGGTCCTTCCTTACCTCTTAGAAGATGCCTCTCAGAGTTGTCTGAGATGCTATCTCCTGGGCTTAAGTCCTCAGTTTTGTCTGCCAGTAAAAACATAATTCTCCATAATTGCAAAAGACACATGTACCCCAATGTTCATTAAAGCTTTTTTACAATAGACAGGACATGGAAGCCATCTAGATGTCCATTGACAGATAAATGGATAAAGAAATTGTGGTACATATACACAATGGAGTTTTACTCAGCTATAAAAAGAATTCATTTGAGTCCATTCTAATCAACATGAACCTAGAACCTAGTATACAGAGTGAATTAATTTAGAAGGAGAAAGACAAATATGGAATTTAGAAAGATAGTACTTACAGGGCAGCAAAGGAGATTAGGCATAAAGAAAAGACTTTTGGACACAGTGGGAGACAAGAGGGTGGGACAAATTTAGATAGTAGCATTGAAACATATATATTACCATATGTGAAAGAGATGGCCAGTGAGGTGTATGAGGCAGGGAACCTAAAGGTGGTGCTTTGTGACAAGTTAGAGTGGTGGAATGAAGAGGGAGGTGAGAGGAATTTTCAAAAGGGAGTGGATATATGCATACCTATGGCCAATTCATGTTGATGTATGGTAGAAACCATCACAATATTGTATAGAAATTTCCTCTAATTAAAAGTAAATATTAAAAAATAAAATGGCAATTATATGAGGTGATGAAAGTTTTAACTAACCCTACTGTGGTAATCATTTCACAAAATATGCTTGTATTACATCATCCCAACAGTGATGTACACCTTAAGTGATGTTACATGTCGAATACGTCTCATTAAAGCTGGGAAAAAATAAAGAACAATAAATTGTGTGACTTTTAACAACAACAAAACAAAAAAAAATCATAATTCTCAACTTTTAGGTTGTGCTTTTTTCAGTAGACACTGTTTTCTTAACACTAGTGACTCTGTCCTGAGAAAAATGTGCCTCTTGTATGCTCTATTGGTAGGTTTAAAAAACAAACCAAACACTTTCTCTCTAAAAACAAATTACAGAGTTCAGGGTCCCAGATGAGTATTATAAAAACATGTTTAATCCATAAAAAATTGAGATATCATACATCAGCAATAAGATTATTTGCTTCTATTTTTATAGTTTATTTTTTCAAGTACCTTATATTTGACATAAAACATTAAATGATAACTGTAAACAATAAACTGTTATCTAGCAATTTCATATGAAAAAATAGGTGCATAAATTCAAATAAAATATAATTAATTATTATTGCTTTCATTTAATGGATAAAATGTATATGCTATAATTACATTTTATTTCCATATTTATGCTTTTCTCATAAAAGTGACTTTAAGAGACACACAGTTACATGAAATACAGCAAAAGATACTAATTAGAAGACAAACATTTTTACTTAAAAATGTCCTTTGACTTTGTGTAGGTATTTCCCTCATCCTGGTTTATTTCTTCCACCTCTTAACTTCTATTCACCCTTCAGGTTGTAGTCAAGATTTGGTAGCTCAGCTTGTATTGGACATCACACACATTTCTTTTTAAATCTCTTTTGTTTAAAATATAAATTTTGTTTATTTTAATTGGAGGCTAATTATTTACAATATTGTATTGGTTCTTTCAAATTGGACGATAGTTGATTTACAATGTTGTGTTAGTTTCCCTTGCACAGCAAAGTGATTCAGTTATACATATATCTATTCTTTTACAAATTATTTTCCAAACTATTTTATTATAGTATATTTAGCAGTTCCCTCTGATATATACAGTAGGTCCTTGTTGAATATCTATTTTAAATACAGAGTATGTATAAGTAAATCCCAAACTCTCAATTCATCCCTGCCCCCATCTTTCTCTTTAAGCACATATATTTCTAAGCCAGAAATCAACACTATCTCTACCACCTTCTCAGTAAAAACATGAAAAAATTACTAAATGACAAAACACAAAACATAATGGAAAGCTCGAATTTTAATAAGATATCCTTTCAGAATTTGGAAGGAGTTTCCAGTAATTATGATCATAAACAGAATGGGAGCGAGCTAGAAACTGAGAAATATATTAGGAGCTCCCTCATGGCTGCATGGTTGATTTTGGGGGGTTTTGGCTTGCTTTAATAATAATTAGTTAATTAATTTGTTTGTTTTTGTTTTTTGCCTCATCATGTAGCATATGCAGGACCTAATCTTAGTTCCCCAATCAGGGGTTCAAACTCAGCCCCTTGCATTGAAAGAACAGAGTCTTAACCAGTGGACCACCAGGGGAGTTCTTGGCTGCACAGTTATTAAGGCATAAAACAAAGGCTTGGTAGTTCAAACAGGAAAGTGTCAGCCTCTTCTTGCTCAGGATAGGGGTCACTCCAAGGGAGACAGATACCTTGTTGCTTCAGCCCTCTCTTTACTCACCAGTGCAAAAAGAGATCATCATAGTAATAGCACATCTTTCTAATAAGCACCATCTTTTTTGGCAGAAACAGGAAGGACTCCACTGGCAGAGCAGGGCAGGAGTTTTAGTTCTGAAGATACTCCATGACCTCAAAGTAACAAAAAGCCAGGTGGTGGGAGATGGCTGACCATCCTGGCCTGGGATGAAGGAGCACTGTTCTGCATGAGGCAGAATCATGTGGGGGTGCTGAGTCTGCTGTAGCTGCTGTGAGGACCACCACTTTCTCTGTGAATCTCAGGTAAAAATTCAGCCGTCATTCAAATGTCATTCAGAAAAGCTACTAGAACTAGTAAGTGGTCATCTAATGGGTCCTCAAGTTAAAGCCAATATACTATAATCAGTTTGAGTCTTTAATATTAGCAGCAAACAATCTGGAAAAGAAATTTTAAAATACCACTTACAGTGACCTCCAAACCAGGAAAAAATTAGTAATAAATTAACACAATATTTTTAAGACCTGCACACCAAGAACAGTAAAACGTGAAGGGAAATTAAAGACCTAATAAAGAAATATATATATATATATATATATATATATATATAGAGAGAGAGAGAGAGAGAGAGAGAGATGTCCTTCATGTACTGAAAGACAATATTTTAAAGATATTTACTGTTCAGATGCCTCTGTAGCTTCAGTGAAATTCAAATCATATTTCCACCTGAATGTTCTACAGATTCTACCACTTACATAGGAATCCAAAGGACTGAGACTGGCTGATGCAATTTAGAAAATAAAGAACAAATAGAGTGACCAATTGATAAAATTCAACATCCATTTATGACAAAAAACTCTCCAGAAAGTGGGCACAGAAGGAACATACCTCAACATAAAAAAGTCATATATGACAAGCCCACAGCTAATAATATCATATTCGGTGGTGAAAAGCCAGCAGTGATTGGAGCAGTAGGTTAAGCTAAGACATTTTATGCCAATAAGATATCTACCCTTTGCCTTCTGAGTATATTGTAGTTTGAGCGGTCACATTCAATGGTTCAACAAGCTTACAAATGTATTCAGGCTTCAGGTTTTCTCTAGGTTACCTGGGGCACCCAACATACACTGGTTAGCAGTCAGCAGGCATGTAAAGAGAGTTTATAAGCTCAGTCTATCTATGGTCCTCTCACCTCCAAAATAACTTTAGCTACTCTCTCAGCCATACTGAAGTGAGTCTGTCCTTTCCAGCCAGAAAGAAGGCAGGTGTTGTGGCCTGAGCTGAGAGTGACAGTTGAGGTAGCAAGATGAAGACAGCATCCAGGCAAGAGGGTCACAAACTTTCCACTAGTAGTTTTCCTATATATTCACATCTCAACTTCTGCTGATCTTTGGTTGATTCCTAGAGCACTGAACTTTTTAACGTAGTTTTTTTTCCAGTTTTATACTTGTTTTAAGGAATTTGCTTGCTTTCCCCATACTTTCATTACCAGGATCTCAAAACATTTTTAAAATAAAATGTGGAAAAATATTCATGAACCCAAGATAGGTATAAAAAGTTATTCAGCAGGAGAAAAAAAAAAAACAGTAATTATAAATGAAAAATGATAAACTGAATTATTTTAAATAGAAGAATTTTGTTCATTAATAGATATCACTAAGTGAATGAAAAGGAGAAAATATGTGCAACATATTCAACCAAGAACTTACTCAAATACAGTTCTGTCTAATATGATGGCAGCAGAAGGGCAGCCCCATCAACATGTCCCTGAAGGACAGGAAGGAGGGAAGGCTCTGTGTGCAGCACTCTGAGAATCACACCTGGGTGTTAAGTTTTGCCTTTAAAGGTGAAATACTTGAGATCCGATCTACACTGATTCCCTGTCTTGACAGTAATTGTATTGGTCAGAGTTCCCCAGAGAAACAGAATCCACACACGCGCGCGCGCATGCGCGCGCGCACACACACACACACACACACACACACACACACACACACGGGGCGAGTGGGGGCAGTGGAGAGAGGATAGATATTAATTGATTTTAAGGAATTGGCTCATGTTATTATTCCCAGGTTGGGAAGATCTCTTGGAGGAGGTAATGGCCCTTATTCTTGCCAGGATAATCCCAGGGACAGAGGAGTCTGAAGAGCTACAGTCCAGGGGATCACAAAAAGTATGGCACGACTTAGTGACTTAGTACACATATGCTATTATGGAGGCAGGCATGTCCAAACTTCGAAGGGCAGATGTATGGCAAGAACCACCTTGGCAGTTCAATTTGAAAGGCTGTCTCCGGCCAGAATTCCTTCCTGATTGGAAAGAGTCAGTCTTTGTTCTAGTAACGCCTTCACTTGATTGAGTAAGGCTCACCCACACCATGGAGGATAAGATTCTTTACTCATCTCTGTTGAATGAGGAGAATGGTGGACAGGGGTGACGGATGTGCTCCTCACTGAAAGCCCAACAATTTACCTACAGTCCTCTAAAGACTTCTGGTCAAAACTTCAAATGCTTTCTAAATAGCACACTAATAATTTTCTTGAAAATGTTACACATTTATCTCCATTACACTTCCTAAGTGGTGCACCTGGTATAGAATCCACCTGCCAAAGCAGGGGATGCAGGTTTGATCCCTGGGGTGGGAAGATCCTGTGGAGCAGGAAATGGCAACCCACTCCAGCATTCTTGCCTGTAAAGTCCCATGGGCAGAGAAGTGTGGCAGGCTATGGTGCTTGGGGTCCCAAAGAGTCAGACACAACTTAGCAACTCAACAACAACACAGTTATAACTACTAAGTGAAATAATCAGACTCTTGCTTCTTTTCAATACATGGATTATTTTTAAACCTGCTCTCAAGCAAGGTTGTTTTTATAAGTTGCTAAATGAGAAAATTTTAGAAATGTGAGAGTTTACATTGTATTTAAGTGCACAGGATATGAAACAGCTTGTAACATATGAATACTGAAAGCATTCCTGCCCATAAAAAATGTTTTCTACCCAGCTTATACAGATTAATTTTCTTTCTCAGGCCTATTTTTCTGAACAAAATTATCTGGTATTCAATGTAGAAATACTCTGCATAAATAAGTATATTTTACAGCACAAGTTTATCTTCTGAAATAATTTTTAAACTATCCCCATAGGTCCTACAAATAAATAATAGTCCTTTTGCGATAATCACTCAAAAATAGCAGCATATATATATATATATGTTATATATTTATACATGTGCATAATACTAAATATACGTATATGTGTGAATATATATATACTTTAGATGCCTTCTATACCTCCCCATTATGGGTTGAACTGTCTCCCCAAATTTCCTATGTTGAAATCCTAACCCTTAGGACCTCAGAATGTGATTGTATTGAAGATATGGACTTTAAAGAGGTAATTCAGTTATGATGAAGTAAGTAGGGTGAGGTCTTAATCCCCCAATTATGACTGGAGTCACTGTAAGAAAAAGGAAATTTGGATACGGAGACACAGAAGGATGATTAAATGCAGAAGGAAAGAGAACATGCATGCTGTGCTCAGTCATGCCAACTCTTTTGTGAACCCAGGCTCCTCTGTCCATGGGATTCTTCAGGCAAGAATACTGGAGTGGGTTGCCATTTCCTCCTCTAGGGGATCTTCTGACTCAGGGATTGAACCCATGTCTCCTGCATCTCCTACATTGGCAGGTGGATTCTTTACCACTGTTTCACCTAGGAAGCCCCAAAGAGAACACCGCCATCCACAAAAGGAGAGCAACCTCAAGAGAAACCAACCCTGCTCATACCTCCATCGCGGGCTTCTAGTCCCCGGCGAGAAAGAGATTTCTGCTGCCACTGGGTCTGTAATGTTTGTTACAGCAACTCCAGCAAGTGAATCCCCGTCCCCACACCGAACATACTACAGATTCACATACACCTCAGAAGCTGTATATAACTAGCATCTCACTTCTAGAACTCCTACATGATCTTCCTTAGGTTTAATATCATGAAACCACTACCTCCCCTTCAGTCTCCCAGCAGGCTGTCTCCTGAAATCTGGTGTCCTTAAAAGTGAGTGAACAATGGTAAAGTCACCACCATTACTCGTCTCATAGAGTAGATTTTCAGATATGTTTTAGGGGTACTGGACCCTTATAGGCTCAGGACAAACAGACATTTTAGTGACGGATGAGAGAATAATTTTTCCTGATAATTAGTGACGAGCAGTATAAAAACTCAAAGAAAACCAACTCTGTGACTCAGGATAGGGTCTCAAATCAATACTCTACTTTCTGGTAAAAAATGATTGCTCATATTTCTTGGAGTACATAGATAATAGATGGATATATAGATATAGTCAGTATCTTTGCCTTTTAAGACTTTATTAAAAGAGTGGAATACTGTTTTGGTTTATGACAGACAAAAGGTATCTTCTGAGCTGTTGGAAAGTACATCTTCATTTACGGAGATGTTTTCTGAAAGTGTTAATTGGAATACAATTTTCTACAACTGAATGTATAAGACAGCATTCTGTGCCTAATATTTATCAAATCAAATGTTTTCAAATAAAAAAATTAACA
Source organism: Ovis canadensis (assembly GCF_042477335.2). Classification (NCBI taxonomy): domain Eukaryota; kingdom Metazoa; phylum Chordata; class Mammalia; order Artiodactyla; family Bovidae; genus Ovis; species Ovis canadensis. The sequence goes on from NC_091246.1 coordinate 110,237,057, forward strand.
AGGAGTCTAGATAAAGTAACATCTAGTCACATCAAGTATTTACTATGTTAACTCTGACTGTACCAACTCACAATTTTAAAATGACTATTAAATATTGGACACATACCTCTTCCCAATGAAGTTTAGATTAGAATTCCCATGCTTTCCATACATATAAAACAGCTTCCTGCCTTTGTATAACATACCAGCACATGATTATAAAATGAGGTATGTGCTTGCTGAACCAAAGTTAAAAAGCTATCAAATGTATTGACACTTTAGAATACTATGCAAACCATCACTTACGCTGGGATCCGGCGAAGTATGGAGTAAGAGGAAATTAATATTAGATACAGTTCATAACATATTTAAAGCTTGCTTAATTTTACTCAGGAGCTTGTGTCCAAAGACTCTAAGAACCACCCTCCCTGGCCACCCACAAATTAGGTTTCTATAACGTCTTATTAAACTCTCATTTAATGTGTATATTCAGCATCTGTCAACAATTTCTCCTCCCTGTCAGAAGGTAATCCAAAGGACTGTACATGACATCTAACATTTACCTCTCTGTTGAATTCTTTTAAATGTTTTTTTTTCCTTTTCCTAAGATGTAATGTTCAGATTTCCCCAGTGTAAACACTTTAAGCTGTCCAAGCTGAATTTACAATTGTCCCCTTCCATATCCACCTCCATTTTGTCAGTTTCAGTCATCATTTGCCTGTTATGTCTTCAATGTAACCTTCAGTTCAGTTCAGTTCAGTCGCTCAGTCATGTCTGACTCTTTGCAACCCCATGAATCGCAGCAAGCCAGGCCTCCCTGTCCATCACCAACTCCCGGAGTTCACTCAGATTCAAGTCCATCGAGTCAGTGATGCCATCCAGCCATCTTATCCTCTGTCGCCCCCTTCTCCTCCAGCCCCCAATCCCTCCCAGCATCAGAGTCTTTTCCAATGAGTCAATTCTTCGCATGAGGTAGCCAAAGTACTGGAGTTTCAGCTTTAGCATCATTCCTTCCAAAGAAATCCCAGGGCTGATCTCCTTCAGAATGGAATGGTTGGATCTCCTTGCAGTCCAAGGGACTCTCAAGAGTCTTCTCCAACACCACAGTTCAAAAGCTTCAATTCTTCAGCACTCAGCCTTCTTCACAGTCCAATTCTCACATCCATACATGACCACTGGACAAACCATAGCCTTGACTAGACGGACTTTAGTCAGCAAAGTAATGTCTCTGCTTTTAAATATGCTATCAAGGATGATCATAAATTCTCTTCCAAGGAGTAACCGTCTTTTAATTTCATGGCTGCAGTCACCATCTGCAGTGATTTTGGAGCCCAGAAAAATAAGGTCTGACTGTTTCCACTGTTTCCCCATCTATTTCCCATGGAGTTATGGGACCGGAGGCCATGATCTTCATTTTCTGAACGTTGAGCTTTATGCTAACTTTTTCACTCTCCTCTTTCACTTTCATCAAGAGGCTTTTTAGTTCCTCTTCACTTTCTGCCATAAGGGTGGTGTCATCTCCATATCTGAGGTTATTGATATTTCTCCTGGCAATCTTGATTCCAGCTTGTGCTTCTTCCAGCTCACTATTTCTCATGATGTACACTGCATATAAGTTAAATAAGCAGGGTGACAATATACAGCCTTGACGTACTCCTTTTCTTATTTGGAACCAGTCTGTTTTTCCATGTCCAGTTCTAACTGTTACTTGCTGACCGGCATACAGATTTCTCAAGAGGCAGGTCAGGTGGTCTGGTATTCCCATCTCTCTCAGCATTTTCCACAGTTTATTGTGATCCACACAGTCAAAGGCTTTGGCATAGTCAATAAAGCAGAAATAGATGTTTTTCTGGAGCTCTCTTGCTTTTTCCATGATCCAGCAGATGTTGGTAATTTGATCTCTGGTTCCTCTGTCTTTTCTAAAACCAGTTTGAACATCAGGAAGTTCACAGTTCATGTATTGCTGAAGCCTGGCTTGGAGAATTTTGAGCATTCCTTTACTAGCATGTGAGATGAGTGCAACTGTGTGGTAGTTTGAGCATTCTTTGGCATTGCCTTTCTTTAGGATTGGAATAAAAACTGACCTTTTCCAGCCCTATGGCCATCGCTGACTTTTCCAAATTTGCTGTCATATTGAGTGCAGCACTTTCACAGCATCATCTTTCAGGATTTGAAATAGCTCAACTGGAATGCCAACATCTCCACTAGCTTTGTTTGTAGTGATGCTTTCTAAGGCCCACTTAACTTCACATTCCTGGATGTCTGGCTCTAGATGAGTGATCACACCATCATGATTATCCGGGTCATGAAGATCTTTTTTGTACAGTTCTTCTGTGTATTCTTGCCACCTCTTCTTAATATCTTCTGCTTCGAAGATACTAACTAACTAATGGTGTTAGTTCCATACCATTTCTGTCCTTTATCGAGCCCTTCTTTGCATGAAATGTTCCCTTGGTATCTCTAATTTTCTTGAAGAGATCTCTAGTCTTTCCCATTCTGTTCTTTTCCTCTATTTCTTTGCATTGATTGCTGAAGAAGGCTTTCTTATATGTTCTTGCTATTCTTTGGAATTCTGCATTCAGATGCTTATATCTTTCCTTTTCTCCTTTGCTTTTCACTTCTCTTCTTTTCACAGCTATTTGTAAGGCCACCCCAGACAGCCATTTTGCTTTTTTGCATTTCTTTTCCATGGGGATGGTCTTGATCCCTGTCTCCTGTACAGTGTCATGAACCTCAATCCATACTTCATCAGGCACTCTATCTATCAGATCTAGGCCCTTAAATCTATTTCTCACTTCCACTGTATAATCATAAGGGATTTGAATTATGTCATACCTGAATGGTTTAGCAGTTTTCCCTATTTTCTTCAATTTGAGTCTGAATTTGGCAATAAGGAGTTCATGATCTGAGCCACAGTCAGCTCCTGGTCTTGTTTTTGTGGACTGTATAGAGCTTCTCCATCTTTGGCTGCAAAGGATATAAATAATCATTCTGATTTCAGTGTTGACCATCTGGTGATATCCATGTGTAGACTCTTCTCTTGTGTTGTTGGAAGAGGGTATTTGCTATGACCAGTGCATTCTCTTGGCAAAACTCTATTAGTCTTTGCCCTGCTTCATTCCATATTCCAAGGCCAAAATTGCTTGTTACTCCAGGTGTTTCTTGACTTCTTACTTTTGCATTCCAGTCGCCTGTAATGAAAAGGACATCTTATTTCGGTGTTAGTTCTGAAAGGTCTTGTAGGTCTTCATAGAACCGTTCAACTTCAGCTTCTTCAGCATCACTGGTTGGGGCATAGACTTGGATTACCATGATATTGAATGGATTACCTTGGAGATGAACAGAGATCATTCTGTCATTTTTGAGACTGAATCCAAGTACTGCATTTTGAACTCTCTTGTTGACCATGATGGCTACTCCATTTCTTCTAAGGGATTCCTGCCCACAGTAGTAGATATAATGGCCATCTGAGTTAAATTCACCCATTCCTATCCATTTTGGTTCACTGATTCCTAGAATGTTGACGTTCACTCTTGCCATCTCCTGTTTGACCACTTCCAATTTGCCTTGATTCATGGACCTGACATTTCAGGTTCCTATGCAATATTGCTCTTTATAGCATTGGACCTTGCTTCTATCACCAGTCATATCCACAGCTGGGTATTGTTTTTGCTTTGGCTCCATCCCTTCATTCTTTCTGGAGTTATTTCCCCACTGATCTCCAGTAGCATATTGGGCACCTACTGACCTGGGGAGTTCCTCTTTCAGTATCCTATCATTTTGCCTTCTCATGCTGTTCATGGGGTTCTCAAGGCAAGAATACTGAAGTGGTTTGCCATTCCCTTCTCCAGTGGACCACATTCTGTCAGACCTCTCCACCATGACCTGCCCGTCTTGGGTTTCCCCATGGGCATGGCTTAGTTTCATTGAGTTAGAGAAGTCTGTTTTCCTAGTGTGATTAGATTGACTAGTTTTCTGTGAGTATGGTTTCAGTGTGTCTTCCCTCTGATGCCCTCTTGTAACATCTACCATCTTACTTGGGTTTCTCTTACCTTGGACATGGGGTATCTCTTCATGGCTGCTCCAGCAAAGCCCAGCTACTGTTCCTTACCTTGGATGAGGGGTATCTCCTGTCTGCTGTCCTTCCTGACCTTCAACGTGGGATTGCTCCTCTAGGCCCTCCTTCGCCCAAACAGCCACCACTCCTTGGATGTGGGGTTGCTCCTCCTGGTCGCTGCTCTGGCCTCAGGCGCCGCCCCTATCTCCTGTCAAATTTCTGCTCATTATGTTCCACTGATGCCATAAGTGCACTCAGCACAAGCAGCTGCGACGGAAGAAGGCTCTCTCATCTCTTCTTGCTATTCTTTGGAACTCTGCATTCAGATGCTTATATCTTTCCTTTTCTCCTTTGCTTTTCACTTCTCTTCTTTTCACAGCTATTTGTAAGGCCACCCCAGCAGCCATTTTTTTTCCATGGGGATGGTCTTGATCCCTGTCTCCTGTACAATGTCATGAACGTCAGTCCATAGTTCATCAGGCACTCTATCTATCAGATCTAGGCCCTTAAATCTATTTCTCACTTCCACTGTATAATCACAAGGGATTTGATTTAGGTCATACCTAAATGGTCTAGCGGTTTTCCCTACTTTCTTCAATTTAAGTCTGAATTTGGCAATAAGGAGTTCATGATCTGAGCCACAGTCAGCTCCCAGTCTTGTTTTTGCTGACTTTATAGAGCTTCTCCATCTTTGGCTGCAAAGAATATAATCATTCTGATTTCAGTGTTGACCATCTGGTGATGTCCATGTGTAGAGTCTTCTCTTGTGTTGTTGGAAGAGGGTGTTTGCTATGACCAGTGCATTTTCTTGGCAAAACTCTATTAGTCTTTGCCCTGCTTTATTCCGCATTCCAAGGCCTGCTTATTTAACTTATATGCAGAGTACATCATGAGAAATGCTGGACTAGAAGAAACACAAGCTGGAATCAAGATTGCCAGAAGAAATATCAATAACCTCAGATATGCAGATGACCACCACCCTTATGGCAGAAAGTGAAGAAGAACTAAAAATCCTCTTGATGAAAGTGAAAGAGGAGAGTGAAAAAGTTAGCATAAAGCTCAACGTTCAGAAAACAAAGATCATGGCATCCGGTCCCATCACTTCATGTGAAATAGATGGGGAAACAGTGTCAGACCTTATTTTTTGGGGCTCCAAAATCGCTGCAAATGATGACTGCCTCCATGAAATTAAAAGATGCTTACTCCTTGGAAGAAAAATTATGACCAACCTAGATAGCATATTCAAAAGCAGAAACATTACTTTGCCGACTAAAGTCTGCCTAGTAAAGGCAATGGTTTTTCCAGTGGTCATGTATGGATGTGAGAATTGGACTGGGAAGAAGGCTGAATGCCGAAGAATTGAAGCTGTTGAACTGTGGTGTTGGAGAAGACTCTTGAGAGTCCCTTGGACTGCAAGGAGATCCAACCATTCCATTCTGAAGGAGATCAGCCCTGGGATTTCTTTGGAAGGAATGATGCTAAAGCTGAAACTCCAGTACTTGGCCACCTCATGTGAAGAGTTGACTCATTGGAAAGACTTTGATGCTGGGAGGGCTTGGGGGCTGGAGGAGAAGGAGAAAACGGAGGATGAGATGGCTGGATGGCATCACTGACTTGATGGACGTGAATCTGAGTGAACTCCAGGAGTTGGTGATGGACAGGGAGGCCTGGCCTGCTGCGATTCATGGTGTCGCAAAGAGCTGGACATGACTGAGCTACTGAACTGAACTGAACTGATTCCATAAGTCTTTTAAAACCAAGTTTTCTCTTACAGGTCAAATGCAGTCTAACACTAAACACTGGTAATATCAGAAATGATTTGTGGCTCAAATTACTGATGGCATTAAGAGACTAAAAATGGCATACTTCCCTGGTGCCTCAGATGGTAAAGCATCTGCCTACATTGTGGGAGACCTGGGTTTGATCCCTGGGTTGGGAAGATCTCTTGGAGAAGGAAATGGCAACCCACTCAGTACTCTTGCCTGGAAAATCCTATGGACAGAGGAACCTGGTAGGCTACCATCCATGCGGTCACAAAGAGTCGGACACAACTGAGTGACTTCACTCAGTGACTGAAAACTATGCAAATACACTCATGATCCCCAGTTGGGAAGATCCCCTGGAGAAGGAAATGGCCACCCACTCCAGTATTCTTGTCTGGGAAATCCCATGGGCAGGCTACCATCAGTGGGGTTGCAAAGGGTCAGACATGACTTAGCAACTAACACTGCACTATTACTACTAACCTGACAAATGCCAGCTGCCATACCCATTTGTATAAATATTTGAGAATCTCACTATCCTGATTAGACAATTCCTGTCACCTACCCTGGGGAGTCATGTGTCCCCCGTGGGGAGCCATGTGCCCACCCTGGGTAGTCATATGCCCTCCCTGAAGAGCCACAAGTGGCCCTAGGGAGCCCTATGCCCTATCTGAGGAGTTGTGTGTCCTCCTGAGGAGCCACTTGATGGCTGGCGAGACATTTACTGCACTGAGTGAGGCCCATGAGGGCTGCGAGCAGAGGGAGAGGCCTTCCAGGACCCTGCAGCTACAAGTGAGTCCTGTGACCCCAAACTGCCCCTTGACCTCGTCTGCTTCCATCCTTTCCACTTCAGAGGCTTCTGCTTGGGGAGGACTCTGGAGACATTAAGCTTCAGCCTCCCATTGCAGAGTCTAGCTGGTGCCAGGCAACCTGCCTGGAGCATAAGCAGGGCGTCTGTGCCCACTACCACAGCCCTGCCTGAGCCAGCCACGCCCATGGGACTGGGGCAGAGGGAAGGAAGAGTGTGATCCTTCCAGCTGTCCGGGAGGGCAGTGAGTGGTCTCAGTGGGGCAATGGCCCACCCGCTCCCCTGTGTGAGGTGGCAGGCTCCTTAAGAGTCTGGCAAGGGCACAAACATGTATACTATCATGTGAATTGAATCACCAGTCTATGTCTGACGCAGGATGCAGCATGCTTGGGGCTGGTGCATGGGGATGACCCAGAAAGATGTTATGGGGAGGGAGGTGGGAGGGGGGTTCATGTTTGGGAATGCATGTAAGAATTAAAGATTTTAAAATTTAAAAAATAAAAAACTGAATTTTTTTTTTTAAAAAAAAATAAGGTCAAATAGGGAAGGCTGCCCCTGCCTCAGCACCACCCAAAGTCCTGGCCATCAACCTCTGGGCTGCCCAGCCACCCCCAAGTTCTCAGCCCTGGGATGAACCTCTGCCCAGCCAGCTCCTTCCCTGCACACAAGCTCTGCACTCTCCAGACACCCCTTGGGTGTGAGTCCCCTTCAGAAACAAATGGGGACAGTCATACCAACAACAACATCAAGCCAGATCCTGGAAAAACTGAGTGAAATTCAGTCCCTAGCAAACTAATTTAACTATGTTACAATTACTGTAATATACCTTGGAGAGGAGCACAGGTAAGTAAGTTTGGAAAGCAATGCTTTGGTTTACTATTGTGACACTCAGAAAAAAGAAAAAGTAGTTGGTAAATTTGTTTCTAATTTATATGGATACCAATTCTGAAAAGGCTTCAGACACATTCTAAAGGGACTACATTGTCAATAATGGAAGCTAGGTTTCTCATGGCCAGAGAAAGAAGTTGCAAGTAAGTAAGAGAGGAAATATTGATCAAAACTCTGAAAAGAGTGCTGAATAAGAGAGGTATCCCTATAAAATGCTGTTTAGTTTAAAAGATGTAGAAATATAAATATGTGTGTGTTGGAGGGGGAGGATTAGTTAGCACAAATATCTACATTGTAGGGAATGTAGATATATGTGTTTCCTCTCTCTGTCCTCTGAGAACTGTATACCCCAGTTGAAATGAGCTGAGGTACCACTCAAATGCAGTTTTTAAATGCCATTGTCAAGTAAAAAGAACCATGATTCTTTGAAGAAATGGTTGTTTCTAGGCAGCAGAAATACAAAGTTAAGCCTGAGGTGCAAAAATAAGGAATTGTTTAAAAAATAAGGGGTTCAGTTCAGTTCAGTCCCTCAGTTGTGTCTGACTCTTTGTGAATCCATGAACTGCAGCATGCCAGGCTTCCCTGTCCATCACCAACTCTCAGAGCATACTCAAACTCATGTCCCTCACGACAGTGAGGACATCCAACCATCTCATCCTCTGTCATCCCCTTCTCCTTCCACCTTCAATCTTTCCCACCATCAGGTGGCCAAAGTATTGGAGTTTCAGCTTCAGCATCAGTCCTTCTTATTGATATTCAGCACTGATTTCCTTTAGGATGTACAGGTTGGAGCTCCTTGCAGTCCAAGGGACTTTCAACAATCTTTTCCAACACCACAGTTCAAAAGCATCAGTTCTTCAGCACTCAACTTTCTTTATAGCCCAAGTCTCACATCCATATACGACTCCCGGAAAAACCATAGCTTTGACTAGACAGCCCTTTGCTGGCAAATAGCATCTCTGCTTTTTAATATGCTGTCTAGGTTGGTCATAGCTTTTCTTCCAAGGTGCAAACGTGTTTTAAATTCATGGCTGCAGTCACCATCTTCAGTGATTTTGGAGCCCCTAAAAATAAAGTCTCTCAAAAAATAAGGGGAGTTTTCCCTAAAAGATTTAAATAACCAAATCAAGAACAATATGCGCAACAAAATAAATATGATTGTATTGAATTATAACCAAAAGAATGATTTTCAAACAGGTAAGTCTCTCCTGATAGTAAAATGACAAAATGAATAAACAGATACAAAGAGATAATTCTATCTTACCATAGAATTCCAATTAATAAGTGTAAAAATAATGAGAAAAATAGCCACCAGTTGAGCACTAGAGTAATAATTGCAGTAAGCAAGATCTACAGATGGTTGCTAAAATTAGTTAGTAAACTTTAAGTAGAAATAGAATATTTGAATAGCCTCAAATGATCTTCTCCCAAATATGTATTAATTACTGTGGCATATTTAACATATGTCTGCAAACCCTTTGATATTTCTTCCACCAGGATGTGAAACTTAGCTCCCTATTTCTTGAATGTAGCCTGAACTTAATGACCCACATCTAGAAAGCAAAGCATGGCAAGGGAAAAATAATGATCTTAGGATATTCTCTCTTCACTGTCATAACCCCACTCTATTTATGAGAAGATATCAGATAAGCCTAAATAGTGGGATATTCTGCAAAATACCTTCAAATATGTCAAGGCCATGAAAGCCAAGGAACCAGCAGGAAATGTAATAGATCAGAGGAGAATAAGGAGAGGATGGCTAAATGCAATGTGATATCGGGAGTGGGATTCTGACTCAAAGAAAGACATGAGTGAGAAAACAAGTGGTGTTAGAGGCAATCTGTGATTTAGTTAAGTGCATGGTACCAGTGTTATCTGCTTACTTTTCATAACTGTACCAAGGTCACATCAAAACTAAGAAAGGAAATAATAATATTAGGGGACTGAGTTTTTTGCAGTATTTTTCCATTTCTCCCATAAATAATATAAATAGTTTCAAAATGTGAAGTTTTTAAACGTTCAATTATGACATACTCAGAGAATGGAATATTATTCAGAAATAAAAGAAGTAAGCTACTAAGCTACAAAGAGGAATGGAAGAAACTTAAATGCACATGACTGAGTAAAAGATGCCAATCTGAAGGCTACATACCATACGATTCCAATTATATGACATTCTGAAAAAAAACCCCAAACTATAGCTATGCTGAAAGGATCAGAACTTACCAAGGCTTTGAGGGGTGATGGATGAATAGGGAGAAGCACAGGACTTTTTGAGTAATGAACTGTGCTCTGTGATACTATAATTATGGATCCAAGTCATTATACATTTGTCCAAACCAATATAATGTACATCACCAAGAGTGAACCCTAAGGAGAATGGTGATTATGATATGTCTATGTAGGTTCACCAGCTATAATAATGTATCACTCTGGTAGCAGATATACATCAAATGTTATACATTTGTGGGGCAGAGTGTATATGGGAAATTTCTGTACCTTCCTGTGAATTTTGCTGTGAACTTAAAACTGCTCTAAAAACAAATTCTTTAAAAGCATTCTAAAAAATAACAAAAATAAAACTTTAGTGAACATAATGAACATTTTAAATACCATAAATATGGATTGTCCTCATTTAAGCAAATGTTGTAGAAGCTTTTCTTAAACATAAATATAGGAAGAGACCATACAGTTCTACTTGCATCCCATTGTGGCCAGATCTTACTTATGACAGAATAGAAAAAGATGATTATCACAAAATTAATAGCTAACATTTAAAAATCTTGTTCTTAGGTAAACAGTACAAATAAAGTGCTTACATGATATCCAGTTATATAAAAAGTTCCATTTTCATTAATACATCATTGCCCTTTTGAAGCAAACCAGCAGTGAACAACATTTATTCCTTCAGAAGGGAAAATACAAATTCAAAGACATTATAGATGAGAGGAAGAAGTAAAGATGGTATTCAAATAGAAAACCCAGTGACATATAGAAAGGGAAATGTTAAATATGTATACTAACTTCTATTTATGGACAGCCATGGCTCAGATGGTAAGACATCTGCCCGCAATGTGGAACCATGGTTTGATCCCTGGGATGGGAAGATCCCCTGGAGAAGGAAATGGCAACCCAATCCAGTACTCTTGCTTAGAAAATTCCTTGGATGGAGGAGCCTAGTGGGCTACAGTCCATCGAATCACAAAGAGTCAGACACGACTGAGTGAGTTCACTTCACTTCACTATGTATGCATAATAGAATTTACTGTGTATTAAATTACTATCAATACTATTTTTGTGTCTTCTAAAAATGTTTGCAAAATTGCATGGTAACATGTTTCTTACAGTTACTACAGTGCTTATTAAAACAATTATCTAGGTTGTTATAAAATTCCTTTCAGATACATGTGGAAAAAAAAAAGGAACTTCCTTTTTTTAACCACAAATACATTAGAGTCACTAGAGAAAATAATTGAAATGGTGTGGCCATCCACATGGATAGTTCATCACTTCAGTCTGTTGTTTTGGAATAATCTGTACTGAATGAAAGCTTGTACACTCAGTCTATGTACAGCCTATGTGTATGTACATGCTAGGTCACTTGGGTCAGGTCGACTGTGCCACCCTATGGACTGCAGCCTGCCACGCTCCTCTGTTCATGGGATTTCCCAGGCAAGATTGGAGTGGGTTGCCATGCCCTCCTCTAGGGGATCTTCCCAACCCAGGATTGAACTTGTGTCTCTTATATCTGAAAAAAGCTACGTGGCTCAAAAGAGCCTGGAATTAAACCCCCCCTCCGTGTCTTTCCCACCATTCTGTACAGAATAAAGAACTTTCTCCCCCTAAGAAAGGAATGAACATTAAGATTGATTACGTTCAGCTCCCAGCTGGTCCCAGTCTCCAGCCTGTCTCAGGAATTCCTTGCCCCAGTTGTTAGAAGCTAAGTAATCAAAATAATCTTTTTTTTTTTTTTTTTTATTTAAATTTTAAAATCTTTAATTCTTACATGCATTCTCAAACATGAACCCCCCTCCCACCTCCCTCCCCATAACATCTTTCTGGGTCATCCCCATGCACCAGCCCCAAGCATGCTGCATCCTGCGTCAGACATAGACTGGCGATTCAATTCACATGATAGTATACATGTTAGAATGTCATTCTCCCAAATCATCCCACCCTCTCCCTCTCCCTCTGAGTCCAAAAGTCCGTTATACACATCTGTGTCTCTTTCCCTGTCTTGCATACAGGGTCGTCATTGCCATCTTCCTAAATTCCATATATATGTGTTAGTATACTGTATTGGTGTTTTTCTTTCTGGCTTACTTCACTCTGTATAATCGGCTCCAGTTTCATCCATCTCAACAGAACTGATTCAAATGAATTCTTTTTAACGGCTGAGTAATACTCCATTGTGTATATGTACCACAGCTTTCTTATCCATTCATCTGCTGATGGACATCTAGGTTGTTTCCATGTCCTGGCTATTATAAACAGTGCTGCGATGAACATTGGGGTACATGTGTCTCTTTCAAAATAATCTTGAGGAAAAAAACAGACCCCCTCAAAACAATGTATGTCCACTTATATATGTTTTCTGTGTATACCTACTCTTTTCTTGACTTATTGCAGCAGCTTACCGTCTGACTTCTGCCCCTTCTCGCCTCATTAAAGGTGATCTGTTCCTGTTCCTGTACAGTGTCGGTCTCCTTCTTTCTCTGAACCTCACCTTCTCTAGTTCCCTTACCTTACAATATCTACCTGCATTGGCAGGTGGGTTCTTTTCCATTAGCACCACCTGGGAAGCCCATATACAGCTTACAACTTCGACTATATTCACAAGCAAAGGGCATGTTAATTGCTCTGGAGTGAACATAGATTTAATATGTTATGATATCAGTTTTGTGTGCATTAATTGCTCAACTGTATATTAGAATCAGTCATAAACAACAGACAATTTTGTATTCAACAGTGCACATAGGAAAAATGACTGATTCACAGGCTGACTTTTCTACGTTACTCACGCAAGGGCTTCCCTGGTGGCTCAGCTGGTAAAGAATCTACCTGCAGTACAGGAGCTGCATGTAAAGCAGCTTCCATCCCTGTGTTGGGAAGATCCCCTGGAGAAGGGCATGGCAACCCACTCCAGTCTTTCTTGCCTGGAGAATCCCATGGACAGAGAAGCCTGGCAGGCCACAGTACTTAGGATTGCAGAGTCAGACATGACTGAAGCGACTTAGCTTGAACAAAGGAGAACTCTGCGTGGAATATTTAGAATATCTGTGCCAATATACTCAGAAGAAAATGATTCTTTCACTCATAGATAAACATAATCTGACTTATATAAGTTGGAGCAAACTTTTGTCTAACTGCTCACAGGAATCCTTACAGGATGGCCACTCAATTGTGTAGGCTTAGAGATTGTCTCCTTCCAAAAATTAAACCCACTCATTTTTTTTGGTGCAATGAATAACCATATGATCATTCTAAAGTGTTTTAATGGGAATGCCTAGAAGAAATTAAAGTTAATGGGCATTTAAAACCAAAATGATAAGGATCACAGTGTACAGTTACAAAGGATATAAAGAGACAATTCACAAAAACTTAATAAGTTATAAATGTATTAAAGCTATTCAGCTTTACTTGAACATTTTGTACTTGAATATATAGGAAGTATAACTTACAAATCTGCAAGAGAGTAATAGTCAATGTTGATTCTCAAAATGAAATGGTGATTTCTGTTATAAGTCTTCAATCACCGATAGAAATTATGGGGGTACAGTGTTCAACATGAACATTCAAAACAGTGGGGACATTATAAAAGGAATTGTACAATGTACCTGTTTGCTTGATAATGTTTGAGATATATTATGTGTTAACAATAAAGAAAAATGGTGAAATAGAATTTCTGATAAGAACTGAATGGGGTGTCAGAACATAGTAAGTTAAGATTAAGAATTTCAAGTTAAGCAAATATAACAACTCAAATTTAATCCCATGCTCCATCACTTACAAGATCAGGGAGCTTAGAAAAATCCCTTAACCTCAACACTTCAGTTTTTCTGTTTGTTGAAAATTATAATAAAAATACCTACTTAATAGGGTTAATATGCAAATTAGGTTACCTTTGCTTGCATTCAGTAATACAGGCATATACCATTATAGTCATGATATTGAAAGTCAGTTTTTTTTTTGAAAGTCAATTTTAAGCTCAAAGAGTTAGTGATTTAATGAAGGATAAAGTAGGAAATCACTTTATTTCAAGTAACTTCTGGCTCAAAATTAGTCTCCAAATGATTAATGCCTGATTTTCTCTAATGTAAACACACAAAGAGAAATACAGTGGATGGGTGTTCATTTGATTAATGTTTTTCATAGTGATCAATTATCAGTGAAACAGCACATCCTAATCTCAATGCATCAGTTATGGAATTTTCTTAGTTTGGCATGAGATTCTAAATCTTATATCTGGGGGAAATAGTTCTCTTTGTTTAAATGAGCAGTCTAAAAATTATATGAATAATAAGGGCTCAGTGTGTATTTTTGAACAGATAAATGGACTCCCAAGGAGCTGTGAAGACTTGATCAGTTTTTAGGAAGAGGAGCATGAATTTAAGCTTCTAAACCACAAATCTTCCTCTTCATCCAGTTCTTTCTCTCCTTTGTACTCTTCTCTTCCTTTCATGAGAAATGCAGGCGTAAGACTGTTAGGTGGGGCAAAGCAGGAAGGTGGGGGGCACAGTGGGGTCAGAGTCTGAGGCAGAGCGCTGGTGAGCTGGGCCAGTTTCCTCAAGGACAGATGTGGAGTTGAAAGAAAAGCACACAGGGAAGAGTCTGCACACAGGGAGCAAGAATCTGAGCTGGGAAGGGAGTGCATACATGTTAAGGTGGGGGAATGGCACTTGCAGTCTCATTTAGGATCAGAGCTGGAAAAAGGTCAGCAGAGCACCTATGCAGAAGGCTGACACAGTAAGGGAGAGAGCTGGGAGGAGGAAGTCCTCCTAGGAGGCAGACAGCCCAGTTACCATGGAGACAGCAGCTTTGGAAGTGGGGGCCCAGCATCAGGTCACTGTGGGACGGAGAGGCATGAACGGGGGCGTCTTTGCCCAGGGTGGCAGGGCCCCAGCAGAAGGACGAGGACATCCTGATGTGGCGAGCCAAACCCAAGGGCAGTGAGGAGACTGTATTTGGGAGGAGAAACTCAGAAAGAGGAAAAACTGGAATACACCTTGTGATTTGGCTCTTAATGTGATATTTCATTGTGAACTCATGGCCTTTGATGTATAGAGATAGATGTAGAAATAATTATGGGTATTAAACGGATGTACAGGTGTTTATATGTGTGTGTGGATACATACTTGTACACCCTCTGATACCCACTGAGATGGTTTGGGCTTGGAATAAAAATCAGCCTATCTAAGTGGGCATAAGTTGTATTCTACTTAACATCCCCCAAAGCAAAAGCAAGGCAGGGCGTTTTGGAGAAATTGGTGATTCATGGACTAGGGCAAAGAAAATACAGAATAACATGGAATATCTTCTTCTAGAAAGAAATGCATTGCTTAATAAAAAATGAAATATGACAAAGGATTTAAAATAATAGGATCCCCTGTCAAAATCTGAAACAATTTGAGGATCAAAATACATAATGATAGAAAGTAAAAGTAGTCCACTAAATAAAAGAGGAAATCACAATCCTAGACATAGTTAAATAAATTGAGATTTTAATGCAGTGTTGGGAATTCTGCAATTACAAAGCAGCTCTCAGAAAAACACTTTTTAATTGTGATGGAAGACATAACTTTATAGCGGAGACAGACAAGTAGTATCTTATTTAAAAAGTGAGCATGTGGATTTCATCAGTAAGTTGAAATGTAGTGCCAACCTGTACATGCAATGAGGTCACAGCGACACTTGGATTGAAATTCCTCTGATATTCCTGCCTAAAATACATAGCTTGAATCCAGTCATGGACACATGACACATGTAAATTGAGGGACATTACAAGATAAATTCCCTGTAATGTTTAAAAAGAAGCCCAAGAATACTGGAGTGGGTGGCCTATCCCTTCTCCAGCGGATCTTCCAGACCCAGGAATCGAACCGAGGTCTCCTTCATTGCAGGTGGATTCTTTACCAACTGAGCTATCAGGGAAGCCCGCAAGAGATTTTCCCTGTAATTTTTTTTTTTTAATCAAGATCATAACAACAAAGGAAAACCTGAAGAACTCACCCAAACTGAATAAAACTGAAGAGACAAGACAACAGTGTGCTCCATGACCGACAGCTGGACCCTTTTGAACTAAAGGATATTCCTGAGACATGAAGTCATCCGAGGATCAGATAGTATTTATGTTAATTAACTGAATTTTAGTTATTTAGGAAAACACCCTGTATAGAAATAAAGAAGGACGATGAGACATCAGGTCAGCAAATTACTCTCACGTGCTTCAGAAGAGACTTCTTTTACTGTACATGCAATTTTTTTGTAAGCTTGAAATTATTAAGAAGAAAAATTAAAGGTGGAGAGAAAAGCAGTTTACTTTTTCGTATAACTCTTACAACTGATTTGAGGTAATTCAAGTGGAAACATGAACACCAAAGACAATTTCATTTATAGAAATGTTTTCAGTCTCCTTCTCTTCTGATAAGATCAGGCGAACAACCATCATATATTCCAGTAGCTGATAAATTGCTGTTGACTTTTCTTTGCCTTTATTTTCTTAAACTGACTTCATATTCAAGTCATTTTTTAAACATTTAAACTACATCATTTATAATTGAGATATTTTTGTAAAAATAACTTGCGTGCATATCTTTCCACATTTAGTTTCACAAGCTATCACTATGTAAGGAGCACTACTTAAGTACAAGCGTACAAATACATACATATGAGTGCACATATGCATGTGTGTGTCTCACATATCCACTCATATACACAAATGTATGTATAATACACCAATGTACACAAACGGTTTACATATGTGTATGTGTGTCCATGTATGTGTATGTGTGCACACATACATGTTTTCCAAAAAAGTTTGTATTGCATATATTTTTCTGAAATTTAATTTTACTTACCAGGTCACAATGTACATCAGTTCAGTGCAGTTCAGTGACTCAGTCGTGTCTGACTCTTTGAGACCCCATGAATCACAGCATGCCAGGCCTCCCTGTCCATCACCAACTCCCGGAGTTCACCCACACTCACGTCCATCGAGTCGGTGATGCCATCCAGTCATCTCATCCTCTGTCATCCCCTTTTCCTCCTGCCCCCAATCTCTCCCGGCATCAGAGTCTTTTCCAATGAGTCAACTCTTCGCATGAGGTGGCCAAAGTACTGGAGTTTCAGCTTTAGCATCATTCTTTCCAAAGAATACCCAGGGCTGATCTCCTTTAGAATGGATTGGTTGGATCTCCCTGCAGTCCAAGGGACTCTCAAGAGTCTTCTCCAACATCACAGTTCAAAAGCATCAAGTCTTCAGTGCTCAGCTTTTTTCATAGACCAACTCTCGCATCCATACATGACCACTGGAAAAACCATATCCTCGACTAGATGGACCTTTGTTGGCAAAGTAATGTCTCCGCTTTCCAATATGCTATCTAGGTTGGTCATAACTTTCTTCCAAAGAGTCTTTTAATTTCATGGCTGCAGTCACCATTGGCAGCGATTTTGGAGCCTAAAAATATAAAGTCTGACACTGTTTCCACTGTTTCCCCATCTATTTCCCATGAAGTGATGGGACTAGATGCCATGATCTTTGTTTTCTGAATGTTGAGCTTTAAGCCAACTTTTTCACTCTCCTCTTTCACTTTCATCAAGAGGCTTTTTAGTTCCTCTTCACTTTCTGCCGTAGGGTGGTGTCATCTGTATATATGAGGTTATTGATATTTCTCCTGGCAATCTTGATTCCAGCTTGTGCTTCTTCCAGCCCAGCAGTGGCCACAGGACTGGAAAAGGTCAGTTTTGATTCCAATCCCAAAGAAAGGCAATGCCAAACAATGCTCAAACTACCACACAATTGCACTCATCTCACAAGCTAGTAAAGTAATGCTCAAAACTCTCCAAGCCAGGCTTCAGCAATACGTGAACTGTGAACTTCCAGATGTTCAAGCTGATTTTAGAAAAGGCAGAGGAACCAGAGATCAAATTACCAACATCCTCTGGATCATCAAAAAAGCAAGAGAGTTCCAGAAAAACATATATTTCTGCTTTATTGACTGTGCCAAAGCCTTTGACTGTGTGGATCACAATAAACTGTGGAAAATTCTGAAAGAAATGGGAATACCAGACCACCTGGCCTGCCTCTTAAGAAACCTATATGCAGGTCAGGAAGCAACAGTTAGAACTGGACAAGGAACAACAGACTGGTTCCATATAAGAAAAGGAATACGTCAAGACTGTATATTGTCACCCTGCTTATTTAACTTCTATGCAGAGTACATCATGAGAAACAATGTATATAATCCCATACTATTTGTTGTAACACATGTATCAAATACTATTGAAATCATATTGAGGTTTTATTGCAAATTTTAGTGCAACAGATATACATCAATCAACATCTTAGCATATTTATAAATGTGAATGTGTGTGTGTGTGTGTGTGTGTATATATAGAGAGAGATGGTTTAGTCACTAAGTCACATCACACTCTTATGACCCCATGGACTGTAGGCTCCCAGGCTCCTCTGTCCATGGGATTTCCCAGGGAAGAGTACTGGAGTGGGTTGCCATCTCCTTCTCCAGGAGATCTTCTTGACCCAGGGATCAAACCTGATTCTCCGGCATTGCAGACAGATTCTTTACCAACTGAGCCACAAGGAAAGCCCATATATGTATATATATATATGTATATATGTGTATATATATATATGTATATATGTGTATATATATATATGTATATATGTGTATATATATATGTATATATATATATGATTTTAAAATTATAAATATGCATGGATACATCTTGTAGAAAAAATTCTAGGATATTAAATTTCTGGGAATTTATGTGTGTGATGTGTGTGTGTGTACATATACTTATTGCCAAACTGGCATTCAAGAAGTTGCATTCATGAATATTCAAACCAGAAACACAAGGAACACAGTTTTTTCACATCTTCACCAGTACTGGCTATTCAGTTCAATTCAGTTCAATTCAGTCACTCAGTCGTGTCCGACTCTTTGAGACTCCATGAATCACAGCACACCAGGCCTCCCTGTCCATCACCAACTCCCGGAGTTTACCCAAACTCATGTCCATCGAGCCGGTGATGCCATCTAGCCATCTCATCCTCTCTCATCCCCTTCTCCTCTTGCCCCCAGTCCCTCTCAGCATCAGGGGCTTTTCCAATGAGTCCACTCTTCACAACAGATGGCCAAACGATTTCAGCTTCAGCATCAGTGTTTCAAAAAAAAAAGTATTCAGGGTTCATTTCCTTTATGATTAACTACTTTAATCTCCTTGCGATCCAAGGGATTCTTAAAAATCTTCTCTAGCACCACAGTTAGAAAGCATCAGCTTTTCTGCCCTCAGCCTACTTTATGGTCCGACTTTTACATCTGTACATGACTAATGGAAAAACCATAGCTTTGATTATCCTGACCTTTGTTGGCAAAGTATTGTCTTTGCTTTTTAATACACTGTCTAGTTTGGTCATAGCATTTCTTCCGAGGAGAAAGTATCTTTTAATTTCATGGCTGCAGTCACTATCCATGCGGACTTTGCAGGCTAAGAAAATGAAATCTGTCACTGTTTCCTCTTTTCACTATTTACTTGCCATGAAGTGATGGGACCAGATACCATGATCTTCCATTTTTGAATGTTGAGTTTTAAGCCAGCGTTTTCACCTTCAATAGAGGCTCTTTAGTTCCTCCTTATTTCTGACATTAAATTGGTGTCATCTCCATATCTGAGGTTGTTGATATTTCTCCCAGCAGTCTTGATTCCACCTTGTGAATCATCCAGCCTGGCATTTCACATGATGTACTCTGCATTTAAGTTAAATAAGCAGGGTGACAATACACAGCCTTGACACAATCCTTTCCCAAATTGGAACCAGTCTGTTGTTCCATGTCTGGTTCTAACTGTTGCTTCTTGACCAGTGCACAGATTTCTCAAAAGGCAGGTCAGGTGGTGTGGTACTCCCATCTCTTTAAGAAGTTTCCACAGTTTGGTGTTATCTACAGTCAAAGGATTTGGCGTAATCTATAGAGCAGAAGTAAATGTTTTTCTAGAATTGTCCTGCTTTTTCTATGATTTAATGGATGTTGGCAATTTGCTCTCTGGTTCCTCTGCCTTTTCTAAAACCAGCTTGAACATCTGGAAGTTCACGGTTCATGTACTGTTTAAGCCTGGCTTGGAGAATTTTGAGTAATACTTTGCTAGTAAGTGAGTGAGTACAGTTGTAAAGTAGTTTGAACAGTCTTTGGCATTGCTTTTTTGGGGATTGGAATGAAAACTGACCTTTTTTTCAGTCCTGTGGCCACTGCTGAGTTTTCCAAATTTGCTGACATATTGAGTGCAGCACTTTCACAGCATCATCTTTTACGGTTTGAAATAGCTTAACTGGAATTCCATCACTTCCTCTAGCTTTGTTTGTAGTTGTGCTTCCTTAGGCTCGCTTGACTTTACACTCCAGGATATCTGGCTCTAGGTGAATGATCACACCATTGTGGTTATCTGGGTCATGAAGATCTTTTTTGTATAGTTCTCCTGGGTATTTTTGTCACCTCTTCTTAATATCTTTTGCTTCTGTTAGGCCCATACTATTTCTGTCCTTTATTGTGCCCATCTTTTCATGAAATATAAAGTCACTTGTCTGAATACTTCATGACAAATAGATTGGGAAACAATGGAAATGGTGAAAGACATTTTCTTGGGTTTTAGTTTTTTTCAAAACCACTGCAAATGGTGACTGCAGCCATGAAATTAAAAGACACTTGTTCCTTGGAAGAAAAGCTATGACCAAACTTGACAGCATATTAAAAAGCAGAGACATTACTTCACTAACAAAGGTCTGTCTAGTCAAAGCTATGGTTTTTCCAGTGGTCATATATGGATGTGAGAGCTGGACTATAAAGAAACCTGAACACCCAAGAATTGATGTTTTTGAACTGTGGTTTTGGAGAAGACCCTTGAGTGTCCTTTGGATTGCAAGTTCATCAAACCAGTCAATCCAAAACAAATCAGTCTTTAATATTCATTGGAAGGAGTGAAGTTGAAGCTCCAATACTTTGGCAACCTGATGCTAAGAACTGACTCATTGGAAAAGACCCTGATGCTGGGAAAGATTGAAGGCAGGAGGAGAAGGGAATGACAGAGGTTTAGATGATTGGATAGCATCATGGACTCAATGGAAATGAGTTTGAGCAAGCTCCAGGAGTTGGTGATGAACAGGGAAGTCTGGTGTGCTGCAGTCCATGGTATCTCAAAGGGTCAGACACAACTGAGTGACTCAACTGAACTGATCGGATTGGATGCCATGATCTTAGTTTTCTGAATGTTGAGTTTTAAGCCAGGTTTTTCACTTTGCTCTTTCACTTTCATCAAGAGGTTATTTAGCTCTTCTTTGCTTTCTGACATAAGTGGGGTATCATTTGTACATCTGAGGTTATTGATATTTCTCTTGGCAATCTTGATTCCAGTTTGTGCTTCATCCAGCCTAGCATTTCTCATGATGTTCTCTGCATGCGAGTTAAATAAACAGGGTGACAATATACAGCCTTGACCTACTCCTCTACCAATTTGGAACCAGTCTGTTTTTCCATGTCCATTTCTAACTGTTGCTTCTTGATTTCATACACATTTCTCAGGAGGCAGATAAGGTGGTCTGGTATTCCCATCTCTTGAAGAATTTTCCATAATTTGTTGTGACCCACACTGTCAAAGGCTTTAGCATAGTCAATGAAGCAGAAGTAGTAGTTTTTCTGGAATTCCTTTGCTTTTACTGTGATCCAACAGATGTTAAAAATTTTGATTACTGTATGAACAGGCAAAAGGACAATACATAATCATAATTTAATCATGCAACTACTTAAAATATTAAATTACATTGCATCCTATGAATAATTTATTGTTTGAATCCAATCTTATTAATATTTCTGTCTAAATGGGAAATTGTACAGTAAGAATTTTTATCCATATTTTCTCTGCCCTGAATCCTCCAAGCACTCACTACTCAGTATTGACCTGTTGCTTATCTACTAGTTTTATAAATGGAAAATTTTAATACTAAAATGATGATAGCAATAAAATATAAGAAATACATTTAACTTGAATACATGAAACAGTTAAGAAGTGGCAAAAACTAGTTCTGTCAATGGACATTTAGATTGCTTCCATGTCTTTGCTATTGTGAACAGTGCTGTTATGAACACAGGGGTGCATGTATCATTTTGGATTATTGTATGGATATATGTTCAGAAATGGGATTGCTGGATCATATGGACATTCGATTTTTAGGTTTCTGAGGAACCTCCATAGTATTCTCCATGACTGTGTCAACTTACATTCCCACTAACAGTCTAGGAGAGTTCCTTTTTCACCACATCCTCTTCGGCATTTGTTATTTGTAGAGTTTCTAATGATGGCTATCCTGACTGGTGTAAGTTGGTACCTCATTGTAATTCTTCATTTCTCTAATAATTAGTCTTCTACTTTCTATGCAAATGCCTCTTCTAACTATACAATAGTGGAGAGTCTTACTTAAACAAGCTCCCTTACAGCTCTTACAAATCTGACCTCCAACCTGGGCTCGGCTGAGCCATTGAACATGGGTGAAAGGTCAATATATTACCAAGTCTTTGCTGTCTCCAGCACCTAACTGGAGTCTTGTCACTGATGACATTCCCCGTTTTCATCTTCATTCTCAGAGTTCACAGCCTGATGTCTCGATAGTTGTCAAGTCCCATTAAATAGTCTTGAGCTTAAAATTACAAAATACAAGTTATGTTCCTTGTTCAAAATTATTCTACCTTTGTCAAAAGTAATACCAATTCAGCAGAAAGACATAAAGTTCACACCATTTGGGGGGGGGGTGGAGAATGAGTCTAAACTGCTCTTGTGAGCAGTGGCATGTCATTGTCTAGGTTACACAGCCTTTGTGTTTGCATTGTTAGCATTGGAAAGCTAACTAATTCACAATGCCTTATGAATGTGCCATCGGATTATGTTCTAGTTGAAAGAGACTTGCAACAAAAGCTTTATTGAGTTTTTAAAAAATAACATGTAAACTGAAGAAGATCCAAGCTGGATTATTTTACAGAGTTATATTGAATGTTAAATAATAACATAGTGCACTCCAGTTTTTTACTGGAGGTAAACACATACACATCTTAGCCAAATCTTCATTGGCGTTTTATTTTTCATTTTATTTTTTTATTTTATTTTATTTTTTTTTGCTTTTTATTTTTTAATTTTTTTTCTTTTTAATTTTATTTTTTATTTATTCATTTTTTTAATTTTAAAATCTTTAATTCTTACATGCATTCCCAAACATGACCCCCCCTCCCACCTCCCTCCCCACAACATCTCTCTGGGTCATCCCCATGCACCAGCCCCAAGCATGCTGCACCCTACGTCAGACATGGACTGGCGATTCAATTCTTACATGATAGTATACATGTTAGAATTCCCATTCTCCCAAATCATCCCACCCTCTCCCTCTCCCTCTGAGTCCAAAAGTTCGTTATACACATCTGTGTCTTTTTTCCTGACTTGCATACAAGGTCGTCATTGCCATCTTCCTAAATTCCATATATATGTGTTAGTATACTGTATTGGTGTTTTTCTTTCTGGCTTACTTCACTCTGTATAATTGGCTCCAGTTTCATCCATCTCATCAGAACTGATTCAAATGAATTCTTTTTAATGGCTGAGTAATACTCCATTGTGTATATGTACCACAGCTTTCTTATCCATTCATCTGCTGATGGACATCTAGGTTGTTTCCATGTCCTGGCTATTATAAACAGTGCTGCGATGAACATTGGGGTACATGTGTCTCTTTCAATTCTGGTTCCCTTGGTGTGTATGCCCAGAAGTGGGATTGCTGGGTCATAAGGGAGTTCTATTTGCAATTTTTTAAGGAATCTCCACACTGTTCTCCATAGTGGCTGTACTAGTTTGCATTCCCACCAACAGTGTAGGAGGGTTCCCTTTTCTCCACACCCTCTCCAGCATTTATTGCTTGCAGATTTATAAACTCAAAATGGATTAAAGATCTAAATGTAAGATCAGAAACTATAAAACTCCTAGAGGAGAATATAGGCAAAACACTCTCAGAAATAAATCACAGCAGGATCCTCTATGATCCACCTCCCAGAATTCTGGAAATAAAAGCAAAAATAAACAAATGGGATCTAATTAAAATTAAAAGCTTCTGCACAACAAAGGAAAATATAAGCAAGGTGAAAAGACAGCCTTCTGAATGGGAGAAAATAATAGCAAATGAAGCAACTGACAAACAACTAATCTCAAAAATATACAAGCAACTTATGCAGCTCAACTCCAGAAAAATAAACGACCCAATCAAAAAATGGGCCAAAGAACTAAATAGACATTTCTCCAAAGAAGACATACGGATGGCTAACAAACACATGAAAAGATGCTCAACATCACTCATTATTAGAGAAATGCAAATCAAAACCACAATGAGGTACCACTTCATTGGCGTTTTAAAAAATCACTAATTTCCATGTGTCTTTTTGTTAACAGGTATCCTAGGCTACTTAATTTTCTTTTTCAGTGTTAGAGAGTCATTGATATGTTGGTAGCTAGGTTTGCTATCATTATGTATTTGCTCTAAAAGGAGTAATTAGATCTTTTAGTACCTTTTTCAAGCTTTGTTAATATGCAATTGATAAGGAAGTGTGATTTTTAACAGATTTTATATTTTGAGTGCTGCATTGCATTGGATTTTATAAAATATGTTTGAATTTAGGTTGGAATGCTATTATGGAGTGTGAAGATCAGATTTTCCCCTGTGTTTATAGTCTTTTTCTATGGCAGATCCTGAGTAGTTAGAAGGGGGCCACTTTGGTCTCTCTAGGAAGGTATATCCAGGATGAGAACTCTCCTCAGTCCCTGTGTGAAACAGGTGTCCCATTTTGCTATTGAGGAGGTAACTTCCAGCCCCATGTTCATCGTGTAGCCCACTGCTTCTAAGTGGTGCCACCCTGTCATGTCACACATTACCCTTGGCATCTGGAGACCTCCAGTGCCCCATCAGCCCTCGCCTGGGAATTCCGACAGGGCCAGCCTCTCCACTGTTTCTGTCTCTGCAACTCAGCAAGGCACCAGGCTGTTCTGAATTCCTAGGTCTAAGTGATAACTTTGTTGCTCTCTGGTCACTAAGTGGTGTCCAACTCTTTGTGACGCCATGGGCTGTAGCTGCCAGGCTCCTTGGTCCTTGGGATTTTCCAGGCAAGAATACTGGAGTGGGTAGTCATTCTCTTCTCCAGGGGGTCTTCCTGACCCAGGTCTCAAACTCCTTTCTCCCGCATTGGCAGACAGATGCTTTTCCACTGAGTCACCAAGGAAGCCCTAAGTGATAACTTGGGACCCAGGTAACACTAGGAAGTAATCTGTTGGAATAATAGGATCACTTCATTGTCTTTTTGTTAGGGTTTACTTCCTGTTGCCTAATGTTTGAAATCCTTGCTTAAGTTTTTGTTTGTTTTCTCCATTTTGTGTGTGTGTGTGTGTGTGTGTGTGTGTGTGTGTGTGTGTGTGACCAAATGGCAGGTTTTACAGCAGTTAATCTTTAATGGGTCAAAGTAAAAGTCATTTCTTCCCCCCTCTCTTGCTCTCTCTCTTTCTTCACATTGTAATTAAAGGAACAAGTGGGCATTTATAAGGAGAAGGAAAGAACTGACTTTATTATAGCATTAGGATAGAGAGACATAATAAGATAGTTGATATGATATCATAGAAGAAATAAGAGGGGAAGAGTTAGTAACAATAATAACTAATTTATTTTATTTTATTTTTTTAGTTTTTTATTTTTTAAATTTTAAAATCTTTAATTCTTACATGCGTTAATTTATTTAGGCCTCTGTGTCATGAGGTCAGGCTACGGAGGGGGTGCTAGTGGTAAAGAATCTGCCTGTCGGCAGGAGACGTAAGAGACATTGCTTTGATCCCTGAGTCAGTAAAATCACGTGGAGGAGGATGTGGAAACCCATTTCAGTGTTCTTGCCTGGAGAATCCCATGGAGAGAGGAGCCTGGAGGGCTAATGTCCATAGAGTCTCAAAGAGATGCTGATGCTGCTAAGTCACTTCAGTCGTGTCCAACTCTGTGCAACCCCATAGATGGCAACGCATCATGCTCCCCCTTCCCTGGGATTCTCCAGGCAAGAACACTGGAGTGGGTTGCCATTTCCTTCTCCAATGTGGGAAAGTGAAAAGTGAAAGTGAAGTCTCATAGTCATGCCCGACTGGTAGCGACCTCGTGGACCATAGCCCACCAGGCTCCTCCATCCATGGGACCTTCCAAGCAAGAGTACTGGAGTGGATTGCCATTGCCTTCTCTTCAAAGAGTTGAGAAAAACTGAGACGACTTAATACACACGCATACATGTGGGAGATCAGCTAATATAATGTATATGAATTTTCAAAAAGGATATTGAGGAAAAAAGGAAGATATTTATTTACAAGACATTAGAAATTTCATATGGCACATAAAAACATAATTTTAACTATGTTGTAAATACATGGGTTTGAATTGAGGAGAAAAGACAGTTTGGTTAAATCAGGGGTACCAGCAAGTGATTACAGTGAATCTGTTCCACTTCCTTCCAGTAATTAGCATCTATCCTTCTAAGTTCAGTGAGTTTCTCAGGCCAATTGCCTGGCAGCAGCAGCCTCTGTCTCAATCTAAAATGTGAAAGGCTGTGTTGCAATAAATAGATTGTCACATTACTGCATAATGCCAACTTTATTAGCAGTTTAGCTTTTATGAAGTGCGCTAATTAGTCACAGTCCATGAGTGTATAAGCCTGCCAGTTGTTTCCGGTGCTGAGTGGTAAGCCCTTGGTGCCAAGGACATTGGCAGAGTAAGCTGTGGAATGAACCCATGGTGGTTATTATTATTAAAGTTCAGTACAGAGAGGCAGAAGTGAGTGGTATATATTTAGAAATGTGGGGCTTCCCAGGTGACTCAATGGTAAAGAATCTGCCTGCCAAAGCAGCAGATGCTAAAGATGTAGGTTTGATCCCTGGGTCAGGAAAATTCCCTGGAAAAGGAAATGGCAACCCACTCCAAGACTCTTTCCTGGAGAATCCTGTGGACAGAGGAGCTTGGCAGGCTACAGTCCATGGGGTCACAAAGAGTGGGACATGACTGAACACGCACATATATAATATAATGTTACATAAAACATGAAAATGCATTTAGTCAGATATGGATATATGTTATTGTAGATTCATGAAGAGAATGATGGACTTTCCTTGAGAAAAATGGGGTTTCATAGCTCACAAAAACTTTAAAAATTTAACTTTTAAGTCATGTCTATGAGCTCTGTATTATTATTCATATTTCATGTCAGAAAACTGAATCCAAAAAGTTATGAATAACTTTTAAAGCTAGATAAGTAATAAATGGGCTTCCCAGGAGCCACAGTGGTAAAGAATTTGCCTGTCAGTGTAGGCAATGCACTACACACAGGTTCCATCCCTGGATCAGGAAGATCTCCTGGAGGAGGAAATGGCAACCCACTCCAGTATTCTTGCCTGGAAAATCCCATGGACAGAGAAACCTGTAGGTTACAGTTCATGGGGTTGCAAAGAGTAGGACCTGTGAGTGACTGAGCATGCACACACACAATTAATAAATAAGCCACTATATAAATTAAACCTTTCTTATTCTAAATTTTCCGATCTTACCACTTAAAATACAATGCCCTTGGGGAGAAAGGAATTAAAGCAGCTAGCTTGTAATCCATTTCTTTCCAGTTATGGGGAAGGGATGCTATTGGGAAAAGAAAGAAAGGTTCCCTTCTGATGTCCTTGTTTGTTGGTGTTGTTCAGTCACTCATTCATGTCCGACTCTCTGTGACCCCATGAACTGCATCATGCCAGGCTCCTTTATCATCTCCTGGAGTTTGCTCAAATTCATGCCCACTGAATCAGTGATGCCATCCAACCATCTCATCCTCTGTTGCCCCCTTCTCCTTTTGCCTTCAATCTTTCCCATCATCAGGATCTTTTTCAGTGAATCAGCTCTTCGCACCAGGTGAGCAAAGTATCAAGGCTTCAGCTTTGGCATCAGTGCTTCCTATGAATAGTCAGGGTTGATTTCCTTTAAGATGTCCTTGTAAGCATACTGATAACTGCCCTTCTGATAAAAAGAGGAATGGTATTTGTCAGAAGAAGAACCTTTATCTGTGGAAACCTCCTAGTAGAATATTCCAAGTTTGTAATCAGTTAGGACAAGCAATCCTAAAACCTGTGGATTTATGAGTCATGGTTTTGTAGAAAATTTTAAGTAGGATGTTAGGATATATAGAACCCTGGGTATAAAAATGAGGTGTTTCATAGCCTGAGTTCTCTATGTGACTTCTGACAAACCTCACTTAGAGATGGTGTCTACCACTGTGGGCTGCAGGATGTTTGATGAAGGAAGAAAGGTCAGCAGAAGTCACATGGCATAACTCACCCCCACTCCCATCCTCCCACTTTTTCACAGCCTCTTGTTCCTTGTGTCATTGAAATTTTGGTTAAGTTTTACCCTAAGTAAGTTCTACCCTAAGTTCTACCTAAGTAAGATTTCTGATTTGCAGTTTCTATTTTGTGATTTAATTATTTGTTAATATCTTGCCTTATGTGGCAGGTGGGAGTTTGCACATGTGGTTAAGATGAGGACGTTAGGATGGGGAGCTTATCCTGGATTTTTGGAGTGAGAAGGAACAATATGATCATGAGGGTCTTCATAAAAGGGAGTCAAAGGAGATGTCATGAGGGAAGCAGAGTCATTGTGATATGATTCAGTTCAGTTCAGTTCAGTCGCTCAGTCGGGTCCGACTCTTTGCGACCCCATGAATCGCTGCAAGCCAGGCTTCCCTGATTACAGACCGTGAATATGAATGGTGCCAGAAACCAAGGAATGAGGGAGCCTCTAGAACTTGGAAAAAGGCAAAGAAACAAACTCTTCCTCATAGCATCAGAAGAAACAGAGTCTTACTCTTAAGGATTTTGACCTTTAGGAGCATAAGATAGTAAGTTTGTATTGGTTTAAGCCATTACTTTTGTGACCTTTTTTATATATCAGAAATAAGAATCTAACTCAGAAAGAGTAAATGACAACTTACTCCAATATTCTTGCCTGAGAAAATCTCATGGACAGTGGAGCCTGGCAGGCAATAGTCCATGTGGTCACAGAGAGTCGGACATGATTGAAGCCACTGAGCAATAGAAATATAATACAGGTGTGTGTTGCTTTTGATAATTCCATGGTCTCAACTAAGCCCACTTTTCTTCTGGCTTAAACTGGCCAGGCTAAGTGAAAGTTTGGAATTTCCTGAGCTTCCCTCTGTAGTAAACATTAAACACTATAGAATTCCGGGATGACAAATGAAAGAACACAAGTAGGAGTTGGATGTTCACTAACTTTCTTCATGATGTTCCTTATGGACAACTGGTAAAGATGTTATCTATGGATTAACAGATTATTAAAGAGTAAGCAATATGGTTCTTCTTGTTGGCTCAGCTGTAGTTGATATGGTAAACCTGAATAGGAACAGCAAAAAGTCAGGGAGAACTGATATGCCATCAAGAACCTGGACAAATCTTATTCAGCTTATAATTTAGGTGTACAGCCAAGCACAGTATGCATTCTCATGGAATGGAAATAAACTCAAGAGGAGTTAGGGACCATAGGCACCATATGACATGTATCAGCTGGTTGATGAATCTAGGTAAAATAGAAGACCCAACCCAATCTGTCAAATTTCTGGGAATTACATAGACTTAATTAAATGAACATATTCTTCAAATTGTGAGAAATACTTTGTTGTTTCTCGTAGACCTGGTCAACACACAAGGAGCCCAGAAACTACTCAGGTTTTTTCAGGTTTTGAAGAAAGTGTATTTTTCAACAGGAAAAAAGTTCTGACAAAGCAACAACAACAAAAATAACCTGAAAGAGCTCTTCAGGAATCTTGAAGAAAAATAACATTAAGAGATTTATGGAGCACAGGGCCCAAATCAATCCAGCAAAGCCTTTGTGATCCACCTGGGTGGTTGATACAGATTAAGTGCAGCTACAGTATCATGGGTCTGAGTTTTTGACATGAATTGAATTGGACAATTCAGGGAATGCCACTCGGGATTTTCACTCCAAAGTTGCTTAAGGAAGCCAATGTTAATAGTCCCGGTGAAATAGGATTGTTAGAGATTTATTGAGTGTCAAGTCAAAACTAGACTATGGGGACTTGCCAGGTGGTCCAGTGGTTAAAACTTTACCTTCCAATGCAGAGGGTGCAGGTTCTACCCTTGATTGGAGAGCTAAGATTCCACATGCCACAAGGCCAAAAAAAAAAAACATAAAACAAAAACAATACTGTA
The DNA here is from genome assembly GCF_042477335.2 of Ovis canadensis. NCBI lineage: Eukaryota > Metazoa > Chordata > Mammalia > Artiodactyla > Bovidae > Ovis > Ovis canadensis. The sequence continues at coordinate 110,267,112 of NC_091246.1, forward strand.
ACCCATTCTATAAAGACTTTTAAAGAATGCTGCACATCAAAAAATCTTTTTTAAAAGCTGGATTATATTAATGAATCACTGTAGATGTTACTGGTAGCTCCAGAGCATTATAAGTGATTGTTACCTGGGATCAAAAACTTGTTATCCTAACAAGTTCATGCACCTTGTACAGAGCACCTCCATGCATGCTAGTAAGGAGCTGAAATAGTGGATTATCTCTTAGATCAGCCCACCTTAAATTTTTCTCTTGCCAGGATATGTATTTTACTTCATAACACAGAGACATGAACAGGGAAACACATCTATCACAGTCCTTGTCAACTTCAGAGCAGTAGCCTGACTGAAAATTAGGATGGATGTGTCAGGGGAATTTGTAATTTCCTCGATTCTGTCTTGTTGCAACAAAAATTTGAAGCGACAGCTGGACCAGTGTTACAGCCCTGTGTAATTTCCTCAGACAGACCAGCGTTACAGCCCAGTTTCATTTAGATGGCAAAGGAAAATACATCCTTGAGTTGTAAGGGTGGGCCAACCCAAAAGACATGAGTAGAAGACAAGCCCCTTGGCCCAATTTTGGCTCCTCTTTTTAAATGTTTTGTTTGTTTGTTTGCTCCCCCTGAGTCTGCCCTATATAAATTGGGCTAGCCAGGAGGGATGTTTGTTTTACCTGAGGTCCTCACTCCTATCCTCTGACCTTCCTTTGTTCTATTATCAATGCCATTTTGGACTCCTTGTTCCTATTCTAATTACCTAACAGATCATTGACACATCTGTGTACAATGAAAGCTTCTAGAATCTGAGGTGACAAAAGTTGTAATTGCACAACCATACATCTTTTCAACAGAACAAAATTTTTATTTTGTCTAGTCTGATCTGGTGGTTAAAGTATCAAGTTTAAATTTTTATTTCTCAAGAAAGCTGAAATCAGTGCTCCGGACACAATAGTCATTGCATTGAAGTCACTAGTTTGTGTTCCTAAAGACACTTGGAGGTGACTGATATCTTTATTCCTTTGAAACTCCATGAAGGCAAGTCCATTACCAAGTGCCTATTTGTTGTTTGCTGTTGTATTTATCTTTTGAACATATCTATCTGTCTACTCTTTGTTCTTTACCAAATCTTTAGAAAAATAGCACCTATGCTGAAATAGACATACCAATTAGGGGGTAAATTGTCTCAGTCAAAAGGTTTGTTTTTGTTCAGTCACTAAGTCATGCCCAACTCTCTGCAACCCCATAGACTGCAGCATGTCAGACTTCCCTATTCTTCACTGAATCTTGGAGTTTGATCAAACTAATGTCCATTGAGTTAGTGATGCCATCCAACCATCTCATCCTTTGTTGTCCCCTTCTCCTCCTTACCCAGGTGGTTCAGTAGTGAAGAACCTGCCTGCCAATGCAAGAGACTCTATTTCGATCCATGGATTGGGAGGGTCCCCTGGAGGAGGGTGCAGCTACCCATTCCAGTATTCTTGCCTGGAGAATCCCATGGACAGAGGAGCCTGGCAGACTACAGTCCATGGAATTGCAATAGTTGAACATGACTGAATGACTAAATCACCACCACCCCCCTCTCCCCAAAGGTTCATCTCCAAATACCATCACATTAGGAATTAAGGCTCTAGCACATGCATTTTTCGAAGACACAGTTCCGTCTGTGTCATAGCTCCCCAGTTTTCCAGTCAAAACTCTAGGTCCTTACTAAGCTTTCAAATTCTTACAGTTTCTAAAAGTTAATTTCTGTCCCCTAAGTCCTGCCTTTCATTCTCCCAACTGTGTCTTTTGCTTCATAAAATATTGACTTAGAAGGAAACTAAACAAATGTTAGGTTCATAAATCCTAGCTCCTTTTATTTCTCTTTTTCCTAAAAATTCTCTGAGCATTGAATTCCTTTGCTGTCAGAAGTGTGATGGGGAGAGCTGAAGCTTTATAATCAGGTTAGACATCTGCTAGATACTACTCCCCATGAATCATGTCATTATTTTGTTTCCAGTAATGTTAAATACAGCTCTATGAGGTGGGACAGTTATCATGCCCATACTGAAGGTGATGAAACTGTAACCTAGAAATTTAAAATAATTTCCCCAAAGTTGTATGTTATTAAAGGGCTTCCCTGGTGCCTCAGACAATAAAGAATTCACCCACAATGCAGGAGACCTGGGTTGGGAAAATTGCCTGGAGAACTTCCCAAAGTTACATGTTATTAAACAACAGATTTAGTTCTGACTGTCAGACTTCCCTACCACAAAGAGACACATTGAACTAAAACATAAAAATGCAATTTGTGCTCAATTGTGTCCAACCCTTTTGTGATCCCATGGATGGTAGCCCTCCAGATTCCTCTCTCCATGGGATCTTCCAGGCACAATTAATGGAAAGGGTTGCCATTTCCTTATCCAGGTGATCTTCCCGATTCAATGTATTGAATGAGTCTTCTGTATCTCCTCATTGGCAGGTGGATTTTTCACCACTGAGCCACATGGGAAGCCAAAAGATGCAATGAATTATACATAAAAATAATACATTTTGCTGTCTTAATATAATATTTTGTAGAGATTTTCCTGATTTCAAGAATAATTTTGAAAGTCTCACGAACAGAGAACAAATATTTAATTTCATGCGTCTCATTGTAGGAGACCTTGGTTCAATTTCTCAGTCAGGAAGATCCTGTGGAGAAATGATAGGCTACCCACTCCAGTATTCTGGCCTGGAAAATTCCATGGACTAGTTCATGGGGTCGCAAAGAGTCAGACTTGACTGAGCTACTTTCACTTTCACTTTTCATAAGTATGCCTCTCAAAATTGTATTCTTTATATTAGCATTACCAATCATTAACATTCTGAGTTTACATGACATAACCTTCTGATTTTCTTTTCATGCACTATTTTCAGTACCAGTAATGAAAACCGAGAACTTAAAAAAATTAAGGCTACTGAAATCTCAGACTTATTAACACCTAATTTAGATTTTTCTTATATCCCATTTCCTTTGAGTTTTTTTTTAATTTTTAAAATTCTTGTTCCCACTTACATTACCTCTTTTTAAATTAATTTTTTTTTAGTTTTTTATTTTTTAAATTTTAAAATCTTTAATTCTTACATGCATTCCCAAACATGAACCCCCCTCCCACCTCCCTCCCCATAACATCTTTCTGGGTCATCCCCATGCACCAGCCCCAAGCATGCTGCATCCTGCGTCAGACATATACTGGCGATTCAATTCACATGATAGTATACATGTTAGAATGTCATTCTCCCAAATCATCCCACCCTCTCCCTCTCCCTCTGAGTCCAAAAGTCCGTTATACACATCTGTGTCTCTTTCCCTGTCTTGCATACAGGGTCGTCATTGCCATCTTCCTAAATTCCATATATATGTGTTAGTATACTGTATTGGTGTTTTTCTTTCTGGCTTACTTCACTCTGTATAATCAGCTCCAGTTTCATCCATCTCATCAGAACTGATTTAAAAAATTTTTCCTATCATCAATTAAAATCCTCTTTAATCTCATACTGACTATGACAAGAAAGTAAGTTTTTTCATAAACTAATTAAATGATTAATGAGACATGCCTGAAAAAATGCTTGTTGCTCAAAAGCATAATAGAGCTAGAAGCAAAACTTTGGGCATGAATTAATCAACAATAATATGTGATTAGGATAAAGAGACATTTATTTTCTTTGAAAAAACTTTGCTGTGCTGAATACTTCTGAAATAGTGTATTCCACTCTGAAAATGATGCAAACCGTATGTGCTAAAATATTGAAACTTCTAGCATTGTAAATAGACTTCTAAATTCAAACAAAAGCAGAAACATTTAGTTGTAGTTTTGAATGGGCATAGGAATTAAATTTTTCTCTAAGAAAATACAAATATCTGTTTTCCACTTGTTACCCAACCAAATGAGATTTTGTAATAGGTGTGAAATGCATTCACTATGTCCATTTAAGTACAGATGGAAGAAATTTTCTCACTTGGCCCAAGAAATTTATTGTTTATTGTATCTGTTGCTAAATGCTAAAGGGCTGATATTGACCCTATGTATGTACCACGCAGAGGGCTTCTCTTGTTGCTCAGTGGTAAAGAATTCGCCTGCCACGGGAGGCACAAACTCAATCCCTGGGCTGGGAAGATAGCCTGGAGAAGAAAATGGCATTGCGCTCCAGTAGCGCAGTTCTTGCCTGGGAAATACCATGAACAGAGGAGCCTGGTGGACTACTATCCACAGGCTATGGGGTCACAAAAGAATCCGACGTGACTGAGTGACTAAACAACACAATGTACCATGCAGAGCACAGGCAAAGCTTATTTCAGGAACAGCAGACGGCTATGATATGATAGTACCCTGAAGAAATTACCAAAAAGCAAACATTAAAATGTAAATTGGCAATTTTTAATGCTTAGGAATGCTTAAATCATGTCCAGTTGCTGTTTGTATAATGTAAGTATTCAATTCTTGATACCATTAACTCCATCATTGCTTCCTATGGCAAAGATATATTCCCATCCCCCTTACTCAAAAACATCATTTCTTTTCATAATCAAACTTGTTACAGACCTCAGCAAATATATTCTTATATTTCCTCAAACAAAAATGTGTATTATTAATCTTGAATTTTCCCACAATGTTATGTTTCCCTTTTTTAAATAAAACAAACACTTTATATGTTTATGCTGTAATTCCTTTTCATGTCTAAACTTGTTGAGAAAACAAAACAGAACAAATAAAAGATGGATGCTTTCTTCCTTCTAATGAATACTTTTTCATAGCAGTAAATAGTAATAAGATTTCTGAACACAACTTTCTAAGCATGATTAAAGTTAAAATGTTACTATATAACAGAGTTATTAAGTAAAAGAAATACATTTAATCAATAATAGAACTCTCACTTTCATTAATCAATTAATGCTCTCTTGAACACATCTATTTATGGCTCCTTAGTATATTCTGTTTCTGATACTTAATACATTTATATTATATGTGTGCATGCTAAGTCACTTCAGTCATGTCCAACTCTTTGTGACGCTATGGACTGTAGCCTACCAAGCTTCTTTGTCCATGGGATTCTCCAGGCAAAAGTACTGGAGTGGGTTGCCATTTCCTGCTCCAGGGGATCTTACTGACCCAGAGATTAAACCCACATCTTTTAATTCTCTTGCATTGGCAAGTGGGTTCCTTACTACTGTTAGGTAGCAAAAACGAAAGAATTACTTATCTCTACATGTATTTATTAAGTATCCATTGATAATTCTTAATTTTTATTCATGTTGCACAGATTTTATCAATAAAACTAAAATCAACATATGTAAACATAATTTTGACTTATTTTGCTTTATTCAAATACAAATTAAAAGGGAAGTTATCTCAGAATTAACTAATTAAGACCCAAGAACACTAGGAAAAATGAGTCATTGCAAACATATTTCAAACTGATAATCATTCCATTTTGGGCATTTTAGATAAATAGAAACAAATTAAGAGTGACACTAATGAAGCATTAAATTCTCCAGTTGCACAATACAATAGACATGTGATTTAATAAGAATGAGATGATTTTTGTCTGTTTTGTATTATGTCTCAGTCTGACCTGAAAGATCTACTTAAAGAATCAGGAGTCATATATGGCACTTTTGTTTGTGGTAAGTTCATCTAACTCATAGATTCAACTGGATCTAATACAGATCATGAAAGCTTTCATAAATTATAATCTGTGAAGTTTGTAATAGTACTTTAAAGATTTATAATAAATATGAATCATTAGGATATCTGAGCAGGAAACTTCAAAGTATGATCAAAGTGATAGTCAATTTATAATTAATGTATAGGGAGAGATCTGAAAAACATGCAGTATAGCTATTTCTTTAAAGACAAGAGAAGATTGTTAGTGAATGTAGATTAACATACTTTCTGTTTTACAGTTTAGAAAGTCAAAATAAGCTACATGTAGTAACAGTGGAAAGAAATGTACCAGTCCATCTGTCCCCCAGATATTCATTAATAACACCCAAATATTTATGTCTGCCTGGAACGTGTGGGTGTGACCTTATTAGGAAAGAGATTCTTTGCACATGTAATTAGTTATGATGAGTCATACTTGAGTAGTTGTTTAGTCCTTAGATCATGTCTGACTCTTTGTGACCCCATGGATTGTAGCCCACCAGGGTCCTCTGTCCATGGGGTTTCCCAGGCAAGAATACTGAAGCGAGTCACCATTTCTTCCTCCAGGGATCTTCCCTACGCAGAGATTGAAGCTATGTCTCCTGCACTGGCAGGGGGATTCTTTACCACTAAGTGACCTGGGAAGCCCATACTTGAGTAGAGCTGGCCCCATATCAATATGACTAGTGTCCTTCTAGGGAGCTGAGTAGAGAAGACACAGAGAGACACACACAGAGAGAACACAGTGTACAGACGGAAGCGGAGATGGTGCCGTGCAGCTACAAACCAGAATGCACCGAAAACGGTCAGAAGGCACCCGAAGCCAGGAGAGAGGTGAGGGGCAGATTTCCCCTGGGTCCCTGCTGAACCAGCTCTGTGTGTTCATTCACCCAGTTGTGTCCAACTCTTTGCAACCCCATGGACTGCAGCACACCAGGCCTCCCTGTCCCTCACCATCTCCCAAAGTTTGTCCAGGTTCATGTCCATTGCATCGGTGATGCCCTCCAGCCATCTCATCTTTTCACACCCTCTTCTCCTCTTGCCCTCAATCTTTTCCAGCATCAGGGATTTTTCCAATGAGTCAGCTGTTCACACCGAGTGGCCAAAATACTGGAGTTTCAGCTTCAGCTTCAGTCCTTCCAATGAGAATTCAGGGTTGATTTCCCTTTAGATTAACTGGTTTGATCTCTTTGCTGTCCAAGTGACTCTCAGGAGTCTTCTCCAGCACCACAGTTCAAAGGCACCAATTCTTAGGTGCCCTGCCTTCTTTACAGTCCAGCTCTCACAACCATATGTGACCACTAAGAAGACCATAACCATGACTATACAGACCTTCATCAGCAGAATAATGTTTCTACTTTTCAACAAACTGTCTAGGTTTGTCATAGCATTCCTGCCAAGAAGCAAATGTCTTCTGGTTTCATGGCTGCAGTAACCATCCACAGTGATTATTGAACCCAAGAAGAGGAAATTGGTCACTCCTTCCACCTTTTCCCCCTCTTTTCGCCATGAAGTAATGGGGCTGGATACCATGATTTTAGGTTTTTTTTTTTTTAACTATTTAGTTTTAAACAAGCACTTTGACTATCCTCCTTCACCCTCAACAAGAGGTTCTTTAGTTCATCTTTGCTTTCTGCCATTAGAGTGCTATCATCTAATCTGAAACTGTATCATATCTGAGACTGTTGAAGTTTCTCTCTCCTGTCTTGATTCCAGTTTGTAACTCACCCAACCCAGCATTTCTCATGATGTGCTCAGCATATAGATTAAACAGACAGGGTGACAGAAGACAGACCTGTTGTACTCCTTTCTCAATCTTGAACCAATCATATGTTCCATCAATACAGGGTTCTAATTGTTGCTTCTTGACCTGCATACAGATTTCTCAGGAGGCGAGTAAGATGGTCCGGTATGCTCATCACTTTAAGAGCTTTCCACAGAGTATTATGATCCACATAGTCAAAGTCTTTGGTGTAGTTGATGAAAGAGAGGTAGATTTTTTTTTCCCCCTGGAATTCCCTAGCTTTCTCTATGATCCAGCAAATGTTGTCAATTTGATCTCAGGTTAATCTTCCTTTTCTAAACCCAGCTTGGACATCTGGAAGTTCTTTTCACATAATGCTGAAGCCTAGCATGCAAGATTTTAAGCATGACCTTACTAGCGTGGGAGATGAGTGCAACTGTCTCATGGTTAGCACATTCTTTAATACTACCCTTTTTGGGAACTGGGATGAGGATTGATCTTTTCCAGTCCAATGGCCACAGCTGGGTCTTCCAGACTTGCTGACAAACTGAATGCAACATCTCTATGACATCATGCTTTAGGGTTTTGAATAGTTCTACTAGAATTTCATCACATCCATGAGCTTTATTAACAGCAGTGCTTCCTAAGGCCCACTTGACTTGCCCTCCAGAATGTCTGGCTTTGGGTGGCGGACCACACCATTGTAGTAATCCAATTCATTTGGATCTTTTTTGTACAGTTCTTCCATGCGTTCTTTCCATCTCTTCTTGATCTCTTCAGTGTCAACTATGTCTCCACAGTTTATGGCCTTTATTGTGCCCATCTTTGGGCAAAATGTTAGCTTGATATCTCCAGTTTTCCCAAAGAGATCTCTAGTCTTTCCCCTTTTTTTGTTTTCTTCTAATTTTATACACTATTCATTGAAGAAGGCCTTCTGTCTCTCTCTGTACTGTTCTTTGCAAATCTGTATTTAGTTGAATACACCTTTCCTTCTCTCCCTTGCCTTTTGCTCCTCTACTTTCTTCAGCTGTTTGTAAGGCCTCCTCAGATAACCACTTTGGCTTCTTGTTTTTCTTTTTCTTTGGTATGGTTTGTTCAATGCTTCCTGTACAATATTGTGCACCTTTATCTGTAGCTCTTCAGGCACACTGTTTATAAGTTCTAATCCCTTGAATCTATTCATTACCTCCACTTCATAGTCATAGAGGATTTGATTTAAGTCATACCTGGCTGACCTGGTGGTTTTACCCAGTTTCTTTAGTTTAAGTACTGAATTTTACTATGAGATGCTGATTATCTGAGCCACAATCAGCTCCCAGTCTTGTTTCTGCTGACAGTATACAACTTCTCCATCTTCAGCTACAAAGAATGTAAACTTGATTTTGGTATTGGCCATTTGATGATGTCCATGTGCAAAGTCATCACTTGTGTTGTTGAAAAAGGGTATTTGCTATGACCAAGGCATTCTCTTGGCAGAATTCAGTTAGTCTTTGCCCTGCTTCATTTCGTTCTCCAAGGCCAAACTTGCCTGTTACTTCCTACTTTTGCAGTCCAGTCCCTCATGTTGAATAGAACATCTTTTGTGTGTGTGTGTGCTAGTTCTAGGAGGTCTTCTAAGTCTTCATAGAACTGATTAACTTCAGCTTTCAGCATCAGTGGTTGGGGCATAGACTTGGATTGCTGTGATGTTGAATGGCTTGCCTTGGAAATGAACAGAGATCATTCTGCCATTTTTGAGACTGCATTTTGGACTATTTGTTGATTATGAGGCTTGCTTACTCTATTTCTTCTATGGGATTCTTTTCCCCAGTAGTAGATATAATAACCATCTGAATTAAATTCTCCCATTCCTGTCCATTTTATTTCACTGATTCCTAAAATGTTTGTTCTTACCATCTTCTGCTTGACCACCTCCAGTTTACCTTGATTTATGGACCTAACATTCTAGGTTCCTATATAATACTGTTCTTTGCAGCATCAGATTTTACTTGCATCACCAGACACATCCACAATGATGCATTGTTTCTGCTTTGACTCAGCCACTTCATTCTTTCTGGGGCTATTGGTAGTTCTCTGCTCTTCCTCCGGAGCATATTGTACACCTTCAGACCTGGGGGACTCATCTTTCAGTGCCATACCTTTTTGTCCTTTTGTACAGTTCATGAGGTTCTCAGAGCAAGGACACTGGGGTGGTTTGACATTCCCTTTTCCAGTGGATCATATTTTGTCAGAACTCTCTGCTATGACCTGTCAGCTTTGGGTGGCCCTGCACTGCATGGCTCATAGCCTCATTGAGTTATGCAAGTCCCTTCCCTGGGTCGGGAAGATCCTCTGAAGGAGGAAATGGCAACCCACTCCAGTATTCTTGCCTGGGAAATCCTATGGATAAAGGAACCTGGTGGGCTGCAGTCCATGGGGTCACAAAGAGTTGGATATGATTGAGTGACTGAGTATGCACATTCTACAGAATATTTTTCCTGACTACTGCTTGCAAAAATATTTCCACCATGGTTTACATTATGGATCACAAAGGTAAATGATCAGCAAAAACAGGACTAACAGGTATGTAATATATCTAAATTGGCCTTTGGCTATTAGAGACAACAACACACATATATATGTGTACATACATAAACATTTTCGTGACTTTTGACTTTTAGAGGAAACAGATGCATGACAATTTTACTGTAAATTTTCCATTTAAAATGTTTACAGATAATTCAATAAAATATTCTCATAGATACCAATGCTCTCTGTCTCTCCATCATTTTACAAACTCCATTTTATATGCTGTTTTCATTTATATATCTTATTTGTAATATATACCTATTTGTACATTTAAACTATAATACTGTGAAACATATGTATATTTGTATATAGAAATAAAATGACAAGCTTATAATAAGTTAGCAAAAACTTAAACTGTGTATAAATGTATATGATTACTAGATCAAAAATAGCTTCATTGTTTTACCAGATAAAATAATCTAATCACCGTTGCTTGAGTGAATGAGTGAAAGTCTCTCAGTTGTGTCTGACTCTTTGCAACCCCAAGGACTGTAAAGAATTCTCTAGGCCAGAATGCTGGAGTGCGTAGCCTTTCCTTTCTCCAGGAGATCTTCCCATCCTAGGAATTGAACCCAGTTCTTGCACATTGCAGGCAGATTCGTTACCAACTGAGCTACAAGGGGAGTCCAAAAACACTGGAGTAGGTAGCCAATCCATTCTCCAGCAGATCTTCTTGGCCCAGGAATAGAACTGGGGCTCCTGCGTTGCAGGGGGATTCTTTATCAACGAAATTATCAGGAAGCTCCACTGTTGCTTAGTGGGAAAAAAAAAATTGTGAGCTAAATCTCAAAAGATAGATGGCTGATAAGTGTATCATGACATGTGAGAACACTTTGGCGTTAAGGTGGGCGTGTGTGCGTGTGCTCAGCTTTTTCAGACTCTGTGGCCCCATGGACTGTAGCCCATCAGGCTTCTCTGTCCATGAGATTTCCCATGTAAATACTGGAGTGGTTTGACATTTTCTCCTCTGGAGGTCTTCTCAACCCAAGGATCAAACCTGCATCTCCTTCACTGGCAGGGGAATTCTTCACCACTGTGCTACCTGGTACAGAGTACATCATGGGAAATGCTAGGCTGGATGAAGCACAAGCTAGAATCAAGATTGCCCAAAGAAATATCAGTAACCTCAGATATACAGATGGCACCACCTTTATGGTAGGAAGCAAAGAAGAACTGAAGTATCTCTTGATGAAAGTGAAAGAGGAGAGTGAAAAAGCTGGCTTAAAACTCAACATTCAGAAAACTAAGATCATGGTATCCATTCTCATCATTTCATGACAAATAGATAGGGAAACAATGGAAACAGTGACAGTCTTTATTTTCTTAGACTTCAAAATCACTGCAGATGGTGACTACAGCCATGAAATTAATAGAAGCTTGCTCCTTGGAAGAAAAGCTATGACCAACTTAGACAGCATATTAAAAAGCAGAGTCATCACCTTGCCACCAAAGGTCTGTCTAGTCAAAGCTATGGTTTTTCCAGTGGTCATGTATGGATGTGAGATTTGGACTATAAAGAAAGCTAAGCACTGAAGAATTGATGCATTTGAAACTGTGGTGTTAGAGAAGACTCTTGAGAGTCCCTTGAACTGAAAGGAGATTAAACTAGCCAATCCTAAAGGAAATCAGTCTTGAATATTCATTGTAAGGATTGGTGCAAAAACTGAAGCTCCAATACTTAGGCCACTTGATGTGAAGAATTGACTCACTGGAAAAGACCCTAATGCTGGGAAAGATTGAAGGAGAAGGGGACAACAGAGGATGAGATGGTTGGATGGCATGACTGACTCAATGGACATGAGTGTGAGCAAGCTCCGGAAGTTGGTGATGGACAGGGAAACGTGGTGTGCTGCAGTCCATGGGGTTGCAAAGAGTTGGACATGCCTGAGTGACTGAACTGAACTGAATTGTGCCACCTGGGAAGCCAACATGGTATAGGGACAGAATAATAGTGTAAAGAATAAATTTGCCTGGAAAAAGGGACTAGTGGGTGTGAAAATCAAAACAAAATAAAACTGAGTACACTAGCCAGGTTTGTGCTTAGTCCCTCAGTCATGTCCAACTCTTTATGATCCCGTGGACTCTGCTGTCCAGGCTTCTCTTCTGTCCATGGGGATTCTTCAGGAATCTTCCCAATCCAGGAATCAAACTGGGGTCTCCTGCATTGCAGGCAGATTCTTAGAAAAGTTGTACTCATTTTATTCCAAAGAACACTTGGAACTCTGTGGTGCATGTGTGTTAAGAAAGAGAAGCATGCATGTTATTCTAAAAGTATGTATGAAGAACTGAACATAAGGAACCAGTGGGATTCATAAAAACAATACTGTGTCAGAAAAATGGAGAATGTTTCCGTGGTCAACATTCTTCAGTTCTGCAGATGGAAAAGGTTCAGAGGCTCTGCCTGTACATTGCACTGAAATCTTTGTGTGTGCACTAGTTTTCTATCTTGGGTTTATAATTCACTTGACAGCTTAATTCATGTTCAGGGAACTCAGACCACTCCACTAGTTGTGGTATGTTGAAAGTGAAAGTGTTATTCATTCAGTTGTGTCTGACTCTTTGGGATGACTGCCAGGCTCCTCTCTCCATGGGATTATCCAGGCAAGAATACTGGACTGGGTTGCCATTTCCTTCTCCAGAGGAATCTTCCTGATCCAGGGATTGAACCCAGGTCTCCCACATTGCAGGAAGACTCTTAACATACCACCAGGGAAGCCCTAAGTGGTATGTTAATATCACTATAATCTTGCTGGTCTTTTTTTTTTTTTTTTTCAATTTGGGTATAGTTACCTTACTATGTTGTGTTAGTTTCTGCCATACAACAAAATGAATCAGCTATGTGTATATACATATCCCCTCCCTCTTAGACCTCCCTCCTGCCCCACACCATCCCACTTGTCTAGGTCATCACAGAGCACTGAGCTGAGCTCCCTGTGCTCTATACAGCAGATTCCCACTAGCTATCTGCTTTACACATGGTAGTACTCTTGCCTGGAAATCCCATGGATGGAGGAGCCTGGTGGGCTGCAGTGCATGAGGTCGCTAAGAGTTGAACACGACTGAGTGACTTCACTTTCACTTTTCACTTGCGTGCTTTGGAGAAGGAAATGGCAACCCACTCCAGTGTTCTTGCCTGGAGGATCCCAGGGACGGGGGAGCCTGGTGGGCTGTTGTCTATGGAGTCGCACAGATTCAGACACGACTGAAGCGACCTAGCAGCAGCAGCAGCAGCAGTATATATACATAAATAGTACTCTCCCAATTCACCCCACCTCCCCTTCTTCTCAAACCATGGCCACATGTCTGATCCCTGCATCTGCATCTCTACTCCTGCCCTGTAAATAGATTCATCTGTACCATGTTTTTTTTCTAGATTACACATGCATGTATTAATATAGGACATTCGTTTTTCTCTTTCTGACTTCATGCTGTGTGACAAACCCTCGCTGGGCTTTTAAACAAAGCCAATTCATCAAAAGCATAAAGTCCTTGCAACCAACCATAGGGTTTATTTAGTAAAATAAAAATTAATAAAATAAAAAACCTGTGGAAATAACTATTCAAATTGTCAGTATTATGCATTTTAAGCATTCTTCTCTAGTTACAGTATTTTATAAAAAGTTATATTAATTAAATTAATATTATATTAATTATATTAATTAATTTAATTATATTAATTAAAACCTGTACTTGAAAGACCCTTAACCTGAAAGCAGAAGATAAATTCAATTCTTTCCCACCTCATTTCTCTTCCATAATTTTCCCACCTTCTTGCTTACTATATCTTCCAAATTTTGCCATTAGTTCAGTTCAGTTCAGTTGCTCAGTCGTGTCCGACTCTTTGAGACCCCATGAATTGCAGCACGCCAGGCCTCCCTGTCCATCACCAACACCCAGAGTTCACCCAAACTCTTATCCATCGAGTCAGTAATGCCATCCAGCCATCTCATCCTCTGTTGTCCCCTTCTCCTCCTGTCCCCAATCCCTCCCAGCATCAGAGTCTTTTCCAATGAGTCAACTCTTCACATGTGGTGCCCAAAAAACTGAAGTTTCTGCTTTAGCATCAGTCTTTCCAAAGAACACCCAGGACTGATCTCCTTTAGAATGGACTGTTTGAATCTCCTTGCAGTTCAAGGGACTCTCAAGAATCTTCTCCAACATCACAGTTTCAAATCATCAATTCTTCAGCGTTCAGCCTTCTTCACAGTCCAACTCTCACATCCATACATGAACACTGGAAAAACCATAGCCTTGATTAGAAGGACCTTTGTTGGCAAAGTAATGTGTCTGCTTTTTAATATGCTATCTAGGTTGGTCATGACTTTTCTTCCAAGGAGTAAGCATATTTTAATTTCATGGCTGCAATCACCATCTGCAGTGATTTTTGAGCCCCCCTCCAAAATAAAGTCTGACACTGTTTCCACTGTTTCCCCATCTATTTCCCATGAAGTGATGGAACCAGATGCCATGATCTTCATTTTCTGAATGTTGAGCTTTAAGCCAACTTTTTCACTCTCCTCTTTCACTTTCATCAAGAGACTTTTTAGTTCCTCTTCACCTTCTGCCATATGGGTGGTGTCATCTGCATATCTTAGGTTATTGATATTTCTCCTGGCCATCTTGATTCCAGCTTGTGCTTCTTCTAGCCCAGCGTTTCTCGTGATGTACTCTGCATATAGGTTAGGTAATCAAGATGACAATATACAGCCTTGACGTACTCCTTTTCCTATTTGGAACCAGTTGTTTCATGTCCAGTTCTAACTGTTGCTTCCTGACCTGCATATAGGTTTCTCAAGAGGCAGGTCAGGTGGTCTGGTATTCCCATCTCTTTGCCATTAAAACACATGCAAATAATTTACAGTATGAAGTTTTCCTCATTTGGATATCCTGCTAAAATGAAGAAGCACATTCATGTGCATCAATTCCTAAAGAAAATGTGTTTCTGCATGAACAGAGAAAGGCTTTGCCTGTGATCGTTTATTAGTAATTTCTCACAGAAAACACACAGGGTTCGTTGATGTGGCCGACAGGTTTGGGGAGGAATTTACAGAAATAGCCAAGGAAACTTTTAGGGTCCAGGGCTCCATAATTTACTATTAGAATAACTTAAAGTTACTACATTCATCACCTGTCCTGTACATTCCAAACCAGAAAATTGGTAGTGAAACATTTGTGTTCTGTATTTATCACAATATTTCTATGGACATATTTCTTTATTTTTTTCCACTTTTTCATCAATTTCAATTGCTTCTTGATTTAAATATTTACAGAATGTTGAGGGAAAACAAAGAATATATGAAAAGCATATCTAGTGTTTTTATTTCTCTAAAGCTCTAAAGCCTCTTAGAGAGGACAGTTCAGTAAAAACGTGGATATCAATAATATTTATATTTGCTTTATAAATGCATTTTTTCAATAAATTTCCCTTTTCTGGAATAATATAAGCTGCTCTTAATGAGAAAATTACTTTCTATTTCTTGAACATGATAAAGACTACAAATGACCATGATTTCATGGCTTAGAACAGTCTTGTCATTAAATAGGATAACAACAAATTAAGCTTCAAAATGAAGAATGTTAAAAGGGTATACAGAATGGAAAATAACCAAGATTTAAAGGGAAAACTGAAAGTTTCCCCTAACAAGACTGTTACAATTCTCATATCAGGTTAAAAGTTTTTATTGTTTACTTGTCTTAGTTTGATGTCTATAATCCTAGCAGGCAGTGTAAACAAGGTAACAGTGATACACAGAGTACAGGAAAATTCCAAATGATTATCATTTTTATTTTTTGAACAATAAATTATAATGTTTTACAGTTTTTTGTTCCAAACCTACAATTATATGCTTAAAGAATTATGAACTAAAATTGTGTATATAGTTGATCTTGTCTCTTCGTAATATAAATAGATTAGATTAAGTATATTTAAATGTATGTAAATATATTCCAAGATTTTAAATGAATCCTAGGACAAAAGAAAATTATACGAGATACTGTAGCAATATTTGTGACATTTAAACATTGACAAAATGCAAGGCACTAAGATATGTCTTCTGGTTATACAAGAGATCAAAAAGATGTTTCCTATTTTTTAGGGTCAATCCTTATTTTTCTTTTTGCAAGCTGAAACATTGTTATAAAAAATGAAGCTTCTCCTGCTTATTTTAAAATGTTCGTAACTCATTTCAGTGCTAAATCTATAGCCAAAAAATATTCTTGTTGACTGGGATGCTTGTGGATTTATTTAAAATATTTAGTATTTGGTATGAGACCGCTAGTTCCATTAATTATTTAACATTCATAAATAAGAACACATTTAAACAGGTATTAAAAATTTGGTAATAAAGTGAGTCCCAATTATGAGGTAGTAATTATGTCTGCTTCTGCTTAAATAAGAAGAGTTGCCTAAATTGAAAAACTGACTTTATTAAGGGAAATTCATTTGATTTAACATTGTAGACTCATGAAGTTAATTCCCAGTCTTTATGGAGAAAATCTTGTCACTGTGTAATTTAAAGTTTGCCAATAATGTTACTCTATATTCATGTTTTGATATTCAACTTGAAGTGGGGAAAATAAAAATATACTGAATCAAAGCCACTTTGATGTGAGTTCAGATAACAGCAGCAAAATATTTTTGTTGTTATTCAGTCATTCAGTTGAGTCAGACTCTTTGCAACCCCATGGATTGTAGCATGTCAGCCTTCCTTGGCCTTCACTGTTTCCCAGAGTTTGTCAAATGCATGCCCACAGAGTTGGTGATGGTGTGTAACTAGCTCATCCTCTGCTTCCGCCATCTCTTTAAGCCTTCAATCTTTCTCAGCATAAGGGTCCTCTCCAGTGAGTCGATTCTTCACATCAGGTGGCCAAAGTATTGGAGCTTCCGCTTCAGCAACAGTTCTTCCAATGAATATTCAGAGTTGATTTCCTTTAGGGTTGACTGGTTTGATCTTGTTGCTGTGCAAGAGACTCCCAAGAGTCTTCTCCAGCACTACAATTCAAAAGCATCAACTCTTCTGTGTTCAGCCTTCTTTATGGTCCAGCTCTCACATCCATACGTGACTACTGGAAAAACCGTACCTTTAACTATGCAGACCTTTGTTGGCAAAGTGACGTCTCTGTATTTTAATATTCTATATAGGTTTGGTATAGCTATGTAGCTCAGTTGGTAAAGAATCTGCTTGCAGTGCAGGAAACCAGGGTTTGATCCTTGGGTCAGGAAGATCCCCTGGAGAAGGAAATGGCAACCCACTCCAGTATTCTTGCCTGGAAAATCCCATGGACAGAGGAGCCTGGTGTGCTACAGTCCATGAGGTCACAAGAGTCAGACACAACTTAGCAACTAAACCACCACCAAAACCCTTCCAAGGAGCAAGTGTTTTTTAGTTTCATGGCTGCATACACCATCCATAGTGATTTTGGAGCCCAAGAAAAGAACATCTATCTCTGCTTTCACTATTTCCCCTTCTATTTGCCAGGAATTGATTGGGCTAGATGCCATGAACTTACATTTCTGAGTGTCGAGTTTCAAGCCAGCTTTTTCACTCTCCTCTTTCACCTTTATCAAGAAGCTTTCTAGTCCTCTTTGGTTTCTGTCGTTAGAGTGGTATCATGTGCGTATCTGAGGTTGTTGATATTTTCCCCAGCAATCTTAATTCCAGCTTGTGATTCATCCAGCCCGACATTTCTCATGATGTACTGCATATAAGTTATTAATAAATAAACAGGATGACAACATACAGCCTTGTCATTCTCCTTTCCCAGTTTTGAACTTGTCATTTGTTCCATGTACAATTCTAACAGTTGGTTCTTGACCCACATACAGGTTTCTCAGAAACCGGGTAAGGTGATCTGGTATTCTCATCTCTTTAAGAGTTTTCCATGGTTTGTTGTGATACAGAGTCGAAGGCTTTAGCATAGCCAATGAAGCTGAAGTAGATTTTTTTTTTTTCTGGAACTCCCTTGCTATCTCCACAGTTGAGTGAATTTTTGCAATTTGATCTTTGGTTCCTCTGCCTTTTCTAAACCCAGATTTTACTTCTGGAATTTTCAGTTCATGTACTGTTAAAGCCTAATTAAACGGATTTGAACATTACCTTGCTAATATGTGAAATGAGCACAATTGTACACTAGTTTGAACATTCTTTGGCATTGCCCTTCTTTGAGATAGGAATGAAAACTTATATTTTTAGTCCTGTGATCACCACAGAGTTTTCCAAATTTGCTGACATATTGAATGCAGCATTTTATCAGCATCATCTTTTAGGATTTTAAACAGCTCAGCTGGAGTTTCATCACCTCCACTGTGTTTGTTCATAGTAATGCTTCCTAAGGCCTACTAGAATTCACACTCCAGGATGTTGGGCTCTAGGTGACTGGACCACACCATCATAAATATCCAGGTCATTAAGACCTTTTTTGTATAGTTCTTCTGTACATTTTTGCCACCTATTCTTAATTTCTTATGCTTCTGTTAAGTCTTCACTGGTTCTGTCCCTTTTCTTGTCAATTTTTACATGAAATGTTCCCTTGATATCTCCAATTTTCTTGAAGGAATCGCTAGTCTTCCCCATTCTATTATTTTCCTCTATGTCTTTACATTTTTCATTTAAGAACTTCTTATCTCTCCTTGCTATTCTCTATAACTCTGCATTCAGTTGGGCATATCTTTTCCTTTCTCCCTTGCCTTTCACTTTTCTTCTTTTTTCAGCTGTTTATAAAGGTTTCTAAGATCAAGAAATGCTAGTGAAAAAAATGTGAGAGTGATAGTTAGAAACCCACTGGAGGAATTAGGAAGGATAGGATGGAGTGCCATGCAATACAATGCATGCATATTTACTGTGCTTGTTATATATTTATATAATTATATGCAGGTATATTTACAATATATGCTCATGAGTGCATATGTGTGCATACGGTTTTTGCCTGCTTGCTTAGTCCTTCCTGCGCCAGTCTACGCCCCTGGCCTTGGCTGCTCTCTGGGCCTGTGTGCTAAGAACAGAAACGCTGACCACAGCCACCACAGCAAGCCGCACATGCCTCCATCATTCCTCGGAGGTCGGTGCTGGCTTCTGCATGGCCCCCTCCTATTGGGTAAGCTTGGAAATTGTGCAACCCCAGTGTACATGTGAGATGCATCCAGGCTCATCAAAGCTCTGTCTTCTCCAGCTCTGCCCAGAGGAGGCTCTGTGACACCCTCTGTGGGTACAGCTGCAAGATAAGGCAATGGCATTTAGGGCAAACTTTCCACAGTGAGAGAGAGGATACCTGATATGTTTCTAGATAAATTACTGTCTCTTCCTCTTTCATGCACTTAAATCAGATGAAATGCTTCTTCTGTTATGTCCTTACAGAGGGGAACATGAGCAAGTAATAAAGGGTCTTCGTTTTTTGACAAACTGCATCCAGCTTAGTAATTCATCTCCTTTTGTTTGTTTTCCTTCTCACAACTTCACCTTCAACTCCCTTCAGTCTTGTTTTCTCAAAATGCATCTGCTAAAACACTAGCATATAACTTTTCTTAAAATATTTTTACTTTTTAAATTATGTAAGTATGACAACACATTTATAGGAAGCATGAAAAATACTGAAAAAATTACACATAGTTCCACTATCAGTTCAGTTCAGTTTCTCAGTCATGTCTGACTCTTTGCGACCCCATGAATCGCAGCACGCCAGGCCTCGCTGTCCATCACCAACTCCTGGAGTTCACTCAGACTCACGTCCATCGAGTCAGTGATGCCATCCAGCCATCTCATCCTCTGTCGTCCCCTTCTCTTTCTCCCCCAATCCCTCCCAGCATCAGTCTTTTCCAATGAATCAACTCTTCTCATGAGGTGGCTTCAGCATCATTCCCTCCAAAGAAATCCCAGGGCTGATCTCCTTCAGAATGGACTGGTTGGATCTTCTTGCAGTCCAAGGGACTCTCAAGAGTCTTCTCCAACACCACAGTTCAAAAACATCAAGTCTTCAGCACTCAGCCTTCCTCACAGTCCAACTCTCACATCCATACATGACCACTGGAAAAACCATAGCCTTGACTAGATGGACTTTTGTTGGCAAAATAATGTGTCTGCTTTTCAATATGCTATCTAGGTTAGTCATAACTTTTCTTCCAAGGAGTAAGCATCTTTTAATTTCATGGCTGCAATCACCATCTGCAGTGATTTTGGAACCCCCCAAAAATAAAGTCTGACACTGTTTCCCCATCTATCTATCCCATGAAGTGAAAGGACTGGATGCCACGATCTTCGTTTTCTGAATGTCGAGCTTTAAGCCAACTTTTTCACTCTCCTCTTTCACTTTCATCAAGAGGCTTTTTAGTTCCTCTTCACTTTCTGCCATAAGGGTAGTGTCATCTGCATATCTGAGGTTATTGATATTTCTCCCAGCAATCTTGATTCCAGCTTGTGCTTTTTCCAGCCCAGTGTTTCTCATGATGTACTCTGCATATAAGTTAAATAATCAAGGTGACAATATACAGCCTTGACGTACTCCTTTTCCTATTTGGAACCAGTCTGTTGTTCCGTGTCCAGTTCTAAGTGTTGCTTCTTGACCTGCATACTACAATTGTTTCTTAAGTAGATAAATGAA
Source organism: Ovis canadensis (assembly GCF_042477335.2). Lineage (NCBI taxonomy): Eukaryota > Metazoa > Chordata > Mammalia > Artiodactyla > Bovidae > Ovis > Ovis canadensis. The sequence continues at coordinate 110,287,676 of NC_091246.1, forward strand.
GCTTTATGGTTGGAGTGTCAATATAAAAATCTAGAATGAATAGACAGAAAATAGAAGGATGTAGTAGACCTGAAAAGCACTATGAACCAATTCAACATAGTTAAGATTTATACAATTTTCAGTCAACAGCAGGATAGAAATTATATTCAAGTTTCCATAGAAAATAAACTAAGAGACACAAGGGAACATATCCAGGGCTAAAAGAAGGTGCGGGTGCAAAATTGTGTGGTTTAAAGTTATTGAAATCATACAAAATTTGTTCTTTTATCATTGTAGAATTATGTTTTAAATCAGTATTGGGGTGGTCCCAAGATGGTGGAGGAATAGGACGGGAGACCTCTCTCTCCCCCACAAATTCATCAAAAGATCATTTGGATTTTGAACAACTTCCACAGAACAACTTCTGAATACTGTTAGAGAACATTAGGCACCCAGAAAGGCAGCCCAATCTCTTTGAAAAGAAGTAAGACAAAATAGATGAAAACAGAGACAAAAGACTTAGGGATGGAGATTCATCCTGGGGAGGAAGTTGTGAAGAAGGAGAAGTTTCCACACAGTAGAAACCCTCTGACAGGCATGTCTGCAGAGAGTTATTGAATCTCAGATGGCAACATAACTTGGGGGCAAAACACACACACACACACACACACACACACACATACACACACACACACAGAATATGCACCTAACTGCAACTACCAGCAGGGAGGTAGCCCAGACTTTCACATCTGCCACCAGTGAGTGGGGGCTAGGCAGAGAGCCCTGGGCGGCATCATCTGTCCTTAGGGTAAGGACCAGGTTTGAATGTCCTGAGGACAATCTGAAGGAGCTAATGTGACATAGCAACCCAAACTATGAGATTGCCAGAGAGACCCCCCAAAAAGGACCTTTCCCTTGAAAGGCTCTAATGCCACAAGGTGACCCCTGGCACACTCACAGAACAAAGGATTGCACCCTAGCAAATACCAAAGGAGAGCAAGCCAGCTGCTGTTCAGGGCTCTCCCTCCCCAAAGGCAGAGAGGCAGGTGTGTGACAGCCAGAGCCAGAAGGCAATGGGCTGGTGCAATCTTGGCCCCAGAGACCACATCCTCCACCAAGCTTGAGCAGGCTCTCAGTTGCTAATCATGTCTTCCTGCGATCCTGGATCTTCTAGGAGTGTCAGAGCTCGAGAGCAGCTCCCAGAGGAGACCCACGGCACACCTGGGACTGTGCCCTTGTGGCACACCTGGGAAACCGGGCAGCTGGGACTGAGGAGGTGTATAAGATGCACAACCCAACTGAAAGAGTGTGCTTACCAAGCACCTGGTCACCTGAAGGCTTGGACATGGGGAGAGCACAAAACTCACAGCCCACTGGGTCTTTGCCCTTGTTGAGCACCAGAGAACCTGAGTGACTTAGACCTGGGAAGTTCAGGAAATTCAGGGGCCACTTGGGAAAATGCCCTTGCAGGAGTCCTGGAGCCTGAGCAGTGTGGACCCAGGAAGTACACACAGCTTTGGGCTGTGGCAAACCCAGTGAGGTCCATCCACCACAAGTGCTCTCCACACATGCCAGCAGTATTTGTTTGTAGTGTTCCTCCCTCCCCATAGCACAACTGAACAAGTGAGCCTAAATAAGTGGCCATTTCACCCCCTTGTGACAGGGTGGAAATTAGACACTGAAGAGACTTGCAAACAGAGGAAGCCAAAATAAACAAAGAAAGGGGAACGGCTCTGGGAGTGTTAGGTGCAACAGATTAAAACCATGCAGTTAAGGCTGAGATTGTGCATTAAGAGGCAACTATAGACCTTGAGAACAAGTACAAGCTGAAACAAGGGACCATTTGACACTGAACTGACCCCACACTGCCCACAACAGCCTGAGAGAAATTCCTAGATATATTTTTACTATTATCAATGTTTTGTCTGACGCGGGATGCAGCATGCTTGGGGCTGGTGCATGGGGATGACCCAGAAAGATGTTCTGGGGAGGGAGGTGGGAGGGGGGTTCATGTTTGGGAATGCATGTAAGAATTAAAGATTTTAAAATTTAAAAAATAAAAAACTAAAATTAAAAAAAAAAGAAAGAAAAAAAAATTTAAAAACATTACTGCTTTTTAACTCCTTTAACTTTCATTTTTATAGCCTATTACCTTTAAAGAAACTATTTTCAAAACACAAATTCCATATATATCTTTTAATTTTTGTGATCAATTTTATTTTGTGTTTTTGAGAGTCTAACATCTATTCTACATTGTTAATCTTTGCTTTTCTATATTCATTATCAATTTTTTACCTTTAGGAATCTAATCTTGAGTATCCATTTACACTTAGGGATTTAACTACTGGCTTGATTGCTCTCTCACCTTCTGACTCTCCCTTTTTTCCTCCTGGTAACCTCTATCTCTCACCTCCCTCTTCTCTTCTTCATATAACTCTGTGAATCTCTCTGGTGTTCCTGGCTTTGGACAGTTATTTCAAAATTAACCTAGGGGTTTTATCTTCTGTGCTGTATGGTTGGAGAAGTTTTGAGGCTACTGTAAGAGAAGGACCAAAACCCAGAGGCTGGAGGTTTAGCTTCAGAACTTAGAATATCAGAGATCTCCTGACTCAAGGGGACATTAATAGAGAAGAGCTCACCCAAAAGTCTCCACACCTACACTGAAACCACGCTTCACCAAAGAGCCAAGAAGTTCCCAGTGAAAGACACACCATGCTAATTCTCCAGCAACCAGGAACAAAAACATGAACATTGAAAAATGGGTTGCCTAAGGCCATGCCAAACCCCCAGAAACCCAGAAACTGATGACTGGACACTTCATTGCACTCCAGAAAGAGGAGATCCATCTCCACTCACCAGAACACAGACACAAGTTCTTCCAACCAGGAAACCTTGACCAGCCACTGGTCCAACTCCACCCACAGGGAGCAGACTCCACAATTAAGAGGGACCACAAACTTCCAACCTGCAGAGAAGTTACCCCAAATATAAAAATCTAAATAAAATGAAAAGACAGAGAAATATTCAGAAGGTGAAGGAACTTGATTAAAAAAACCCACCAAATCAAACAAAAATATTTCAGAATAATGATAGTAAAGATGATCCAAAATGGCATTGGAAGGTAAAATCCCAAACTCATTCTATGAGGTCACCATCACCCTAATACCAAAATCAAACAAAGATGCCACAAAAAAAGAAAACTACAGGCCAATATCACTGAAGAACATAGATGCAATAACCTTCAACAAAATTCCAGCAAACAGAATCCAACAATATATTTAAAAGATCAAACATCATGACCAAGTGGGTTTTAGTCCAGGGATGCAATGATTCTTCAATACACAGTATTAACAAATTGAAAGACAAAACCCTTATGATTAACTAAATAAATGCAGAAAAAACCTTTGACAAAATTCAACACCCATTTATAATAAAAACTCTCTAGAAAGCAGGCATAAAAGGAACATAACTCAATATAATAAAAGCCACATATGTCAAACCCAAAGCAAACACTATCCTCAATGGTGAAAACTTAAAAGCATTTCCTCTAAAATCAGGAGCAAGGCAAGGGTGCCCACTCTCACCACTGCTACTCAACATGGTTTTGGAAGTCCTAGCCACACCAATCAGAGAAGAAAAACAAATAGAAAGGATTCCAAATAGGCAAAGAAGAAGTAAATCTCTCACTGTTTGTAGATGAAATGATCTTCTATATAGAAAGCCCTGAAAATACCACCAGAAAATTGCTGGAGCTAATAAATGAATACAGTAAAGTTGCAGGATATACAATTAATACGCAGAAATTCCTTGCATTCCTATACCCTAACAATGAAAAAAAAGAAAGAGAAATTAAGGAAACAATCCCATTTACTGGTGCAACGAAAAGAATAAAGTACTTAGGAATAAATTTACCTAAAGAAACAAAAGATATTATATGTATATATATGTAACTATATATATATATATAACTATATAACTATATATATAATGATATATATATAACTATATATATATATATACATATATATATATATATATAACTATAAAACACTGAAGAAAGAAATCATAGATGACACAGGTAGATGAAGAAATATACCATGTTCCTAGATTGGAAGAATCAATACAATGACCCAAAGCAATCTATATATTCAATACAATCCCTATCAAGCTACCAATGGTATTTTTCACAGAAATAGAACAAATAATTTCACAGTTTGTAAGGAAAGACCAAAGAAACCTCGACAGCTAAAGCAATCTTGAGAAAGAAGAATGGAACTGAAAGGAATCAACCTTCCTGCCTTCAGACTATACTACAAAACTACAATTATCGAGACAGTATGGTACTGCTGAAAGACAGAAATATAGACCAATGGAACAAAATAGAAAGCCCAGAGATAAATCCACACACCTATGGAAATCTTATGTTTGATAAAAAAGGCAAAAATATACAATAGAGAAGAAAATAACCTCTTTAACAAGTGGTGCTGGGAAAACTAGTCAACCACATGTAAAAGAATGAAGCTAGAACACTTCTAACAACATACACAAAAATAAATTCAAAATGATTTAAAGATCTACATTTAAGACCAGAAACTATAAAAATCTTAGAGGAAAACATAGGCATACATTCTCTGACATATATCACAGCAAGATCCTCTAAGACCCACCTCCCAAAGTGATGGAAATAAAAACAAAAATAAACATATGGAACTGAATTAAACTTAAAAGCTTTTGAACGATGATGGAAACTACAGGCCAGGTGAAAAGGCAGCCTTCAGAATGGGAGAAAATAATAGCAAATGAAGCAAATGATGAAGAATTACTCTCTAAAATACACAAGCAGTTCATGCAGCTCAATACCAGAAAAATGAAAAACCCAATCAAAATGCCAAAGAACTAAACAGAAGTTTCTCCAAAGAAGACTTGCTGAGGGCTAATAAACACATGAAAACATTCTCAATGTCACTCATTATTAGAGAAATGCACATCAAAACCACAATGTGGTATCATTGCTGGTCAGAATGGGCACCATCAAAAAGTCTACAAATAATAAATGCTGGAGAGAGTGTGGAGAAAAGGAAACACTCTTACACTGTAGGTTGGAATACAAACTGATGCAACCATTAGGGAGAACAGTGTGGAAAGTTCTTTAAAAATTGGAAATAGAACTTATATGACCCAGCAATCCCACTACTGGGCATAGACATCGAGGAAAAACAACCTAGATATCCATCAGCAGACAAATGGATAAGAAAACTGTGGTACATGTACACAATGGAATATTACTCAGCTAAAAAAAGAACACATTTGAGTCAGTTTTAATGAGGTGGATGAAACTGGAGCCTATCATACAGAGTTAAGTAAGTCTGAAAAAAAATACCAATACAGTATATTAATGAATATATATGGAATTTAGAAAATGGTAATGACGACCTTAAATGCAAGGCAGCAAAAGAGACACAGATGTAACGAACAGGCTTTTGGACTACGAAGGAGAGGGTAAGGGTGGAATATGACAACAATAGCATTAAAACATGTATATTACCATATGTGAAATAAATGACCAGTACCAAGTTCGATGCATGAAGCAGGGCACTCAAAGCTGGTTCTCTGGGACAACTCAGAGGGATGGAGTGGTGAGATAGATGGGAGGGATGTTCAGGATGGGGGACACATGTGCACTCATGACTGATTCATTTCAATGTATGGCAAAAACCGCCACAGTATTGTAAAGCAATTATCCTCCAATTAAAATAAATTAATTAATTTTAAAAAATACCAAAAAAAAAAAAAGATCAATGTCAAAAGATATTTGAGGAGCCTGTTCTGGTTCAAGGTGGAGGAGTAAAAGGACGCACCCTCATCTCCTCCTGTGAGAGCAGCAAAATTGAAACTACTTCTTAAAACAACCATTGACAGGTAGAGGCTGGAACCCACCAAAAAGAGATATCTCATGTCCAAAGACAAAGAAGAAGCCAGAGTGAAATGACAGATGGTGTGCAACCAAGATAAAGTCAAATCCCAAATCCCTTGGGTGAGTAACCCATAGACTGGAGAAAAAGATGCCAAAGAATTTCTCATACTATTATGAAGGTTCTGAACCGCATGTCAGGCTTCCCAGCTGGGAATCCCTAGGAAATCTCACCTTGAAGTCCAGTAGCATTTGATGGTAGGCATTCCAGAGGACTGAGGGGAACAGATTCCAGTCTTGGAGGGCACAAACAAAATTTTTCACTCGCAAAGACCCAGCGGAGAAGAGCAGTGACCCCACAGGAGATTAAACCAGAACTACCTCCTAGTGTTGAATGGCCTCGTATGGATGTGTAGGTCAGCATGGGCTCATCAGAGTGACAATGGCACTGGAAGGTACCCCTTGGGGTAAAGATTCTTGGAGTTCACCATTAACACTACCATAACCCAACCCCACAGACTACATACAGCATGCCAGGCTTCCTTGTCCATCACCAGCTCCTGGAGCTTGCTCAAACTCATGACCATCAGTTGGTGATGCCATCCAAACATTTCAGCCTCTGTCATCCCCTTCTCCCCCTGCCTTCAATCTTTCCCAGAACCAGGATCTTTTCCAATGAGTCAGTTCTATGCAGCAGGTGGCCAAAGTATTGGAGCTTCAAATTTAGCATCAGTCCTTCCCATGAATATCCAGGATGGATTTCCTTAAGGATTGACTGATTTGATCATCTTGAAGTCCAAGGGATGCTCAAATGTCTTCTCCAATACTACAATTTAAAAGCATCAATTCTTTGGTGCTCAGCTTTCTTTATAGTACAAATCTCACATCCATACATGACTACTGGAAAAACCATAGCTTTGACTATAATATGGACCTTTGTCAGCAAAGTAATGTCTCTGCTTTTAACACACTGTCTAGGTTTGTCATAGCTTTTCTTCCAAGGAGCAAGTGTCTTTTAATTTCATGGCTGCACTCACCATTTGCAGAAATTTCAGAGCCCAAGAAAATAAAGTCTGTCACTGTTTCCATTGTTTCCTCATCTATTTGCCATGAAGTTATGGGACTGGATGCCATGTTCTTAGTTTTTTGAATGTTGTGTTTTAAGCCAACTTTTTCACTCCCCTATTTCACTTTCATCAAGAGGCTGTTTAGTTCTTCTCTTTCTGCCATAAGGGTGGTGTCATCTGCATATCTGAGGTTATTGATATTTCTCCCGGCAATCTTGATTCCAGCTTGTGTTTCCTCCAGTCCACCATTTCACGTGATGTTCTCTGCATATAAGTTGAATAAACAGGGTAACAATATACGGCCTTAACATACTTCTCTCCCAATTTTGAAACAGTCTTTTTTTTCCATGTCCAGATCTAACTGTTGCTTCTTGACCTGCAAACAGGTTTCATAGGAGGCAGGCATATTACCATCTCTTAAAGAATTTTGCATAGTTCATTGCAATCTACATAGTCAGGCTTTAGTATAGTCAATTAAGTGTAAGTAGATGCTTTTCTGTAACTCTCTTGCTTTTTCTATGATCCAACAGATGTTGTTAGTTTGATCTCTGGTTCAAACTGGCCGTTTCTAAATTCAGCTTGAATGTCTGAAAGTACTTGGTTCATGTACGCTTGAAGCCTGGCTTGGAGATCTTTGATCATTACTTTGCTAGTGTGTGAGACGACTACAGGTGTTCAGTAGCTTGAACATTCTTTGGCATAGCCTTTCTTTGGGATTGGAATGAAAACTGACCTTTTCCAGTCCTATGTTCTCCAAATTTGCTGACATATTGAGTGCAGCACTTTTAACAGCATCATCTTTTAGGATTTGAAATCATTCACTGGAATTCTATCACCTCCACTAGCTTTGTTCATAGTGATGCTTCTCATTCCAGGATGTCTGGCTCTATGTAAGTGATCATACCATCATGATTATCAGGTCATTAAAATCTTTTCTGTGATTTTTATGATTATAATACCTTAATGTTTTATGATCAAAACATCATAATTGTTTTTTACCTATGCAAAAATTCATGTTTTCTAAAATATATATGATGTATTTACATTTTAGAAAACATGAATTTTTGTGTAACTAAGAAAATTATGATATTTTGATTTCACTTGTTTGACTTAGTATGATAGAATGGTAGATTTCTAATTAAAAGATAGATATGAAATAAGTTACAAGGGTTTACTGTTTATATAGGGAACTATAGTCAGTATCTTGTAATAATCTATGATGGAAAATAGTTTCAAAAATAATGTATGTGTATTTGTATAACTGAATCACCTTTCTGTGCACCTGAAACATTATGTCAACTATACTTCAATAAAATATATATTTTTAAAATGATATTTGAAAATAGCCCACATATTTTCAAGCATAAGCAGATCATCTTTGCCCCTTGTTCTGCTTTCCATGTCTTGGGCTGAGACTTGGAACTTGATAAGGTCATAAGGAAAGGACAGGTGTGGGAGTTAGAGGCCAAGGAGGAGAGTGATTTGCAAAAGTGGTTGACAGAATCAAATATGGCTACTGAGAAGCTAGGTAATAAGATGAGATTTCACCATTAGATTTTTCAAAGTGAAAGGCATTCATGAGTTTATAAGGGCCATTTCAATTCAGGATCAGAATTTATGGCTGTAAAATAAAACCAACCATGACTGCAGACTGCTGTACAGAGTAAATGTTCTTGATTTTCATTCAGCTCCATTCACACATACAAGACTGGAGGGAGAGCTAGAATGCCCTCTTGCTAAATTATCCCTCTGGTGTTAAATGTCTTCTTATAAGTGAATAATGATGCCTCATTGAATTTTATTGTTTTGGCAAAAGCCCAGCAGTGGTATTAAGGCACTTATTTGTTAGTGTATACACAAGAGATATTACCTTAACTTGCTCTGAAGTTATTTTCTACAGCATCAGGAACTTTTCCTGACATGGACCAAATGTTTTCAGCTTGAATAGAACCTTCCTCTAAAAAAAGCAGTTGTTGAGTAGAACAGTTCCTAATCGAAATTTTAAGATTAGCCGTATTCCATTGTCAAAACAAAATTGAGAAGACAGCTATTAACTAGATTTTTTCACACTTTTTCTTGGTGGTGGGGGGGGGGTGTGATACTTTTTTATTTTTAATTGCAGGGTAATTGCTTTACAGTATTGTGTTGGCTTCTTCCATATAACATCATAAATCAGCCACAAGTATATGCATGTTCCTTCTCTCCTGAACCTTCCCCCATCCCTATCCCTCCCACCCCTCTAGGCCCTCACAGAGCACTGAGCTGAGCTTCCTGTGCTATATAGCAGCTTCCCACTAGCTAGCTATTTTACATATGATTGTGTATATATGTCAGTGCTACTCCCTTGACTCACCACCCTCTCCTCTCACTGTGTCCAGAGTCTGTTCTCTATGTCCGCCTCTCTATTCTTGCCCTGCAACCAGATTCATCAGTACCATTTTTCTAGATTAAGTATATACGTGTTAATATAATACGCAATATTTTATTTCCTCTTTCTGACTTAATTCACACTGTATAACACGCTCTGGGTTCATCTGCCTCCATCTACCTCACTATAACTGTATTTTTTAAACAAAACATTCTCAATTGGCTATAAAATACATTCCCATTCCAGCTATCGCAAACTTCTGGCTATTTCTGTATAATCAGGAGGTAAGCAAGCAGGAGTGGCTGTTTTCCCTGGAGCAAACAATTCAGCTGTGCATTGTAATTGAGAAAACAATCACGGTGTAATTAAAGGTCTACATTATAAGACTCATTCAAAAGCATGTGTATTTACCTATAGGACCCAGAAATACCAGTCAGATACCAGAGCTCTGTATAATAGGGTGAAGTATTGACCACAGCAGTGTGTGAACACCCCCTTTCAAACCACCACTACTCCTTTCAGAGTCCACTCCTTCCCCTTCTGTGTGGAGGTTAGGAAGATTATGAATGTCTAAGCCACTGAAAGATCCTTATAGTTCACTTTTCCTTTCATTTATACTTATACATGTATCTATTCTTCTCTAAATTATTTTCCCATTTAGGTTTTCACAGAGTATTGAGCAGTGTTCCCTGTGCTGTACAGTGGGTCCTTGTTGATAATCTATTTTAAATATAATAGTGTGTATCTTGGGGCTCCCCAGTAGCTCAGATGGTAAAGAATCTCCCTGTAGTGTAGGAGACTCGGATTCAATCTCTGCCTCAGGAAATTCCCCTGGAGAAGGAAATGGCTACCCACTCCAGTATTCTTGCCTGGAGAATTCCATTAACAGAGGAACCTTGCAGGCTACTGACCATGGGCTAGCAAAGTCGGACACGGCTGAGTGACTAACACACACGCACACACGGTGTATATCTTAATCCCACACTCCTAATCTATCTCCTTCTATCCCTCCCCTTGGTAAACCATAAATTCCTTTTGTAAGTCTGTGAGTCTGTTTCTATTTTGTAAATAAATACATTTGTATAATTCTTTTTAGATTCCACATATAAGCAATATTGTATTATATTTGTCTTTCTCTTTTCTCTGCCTTACTTCACTTAGTATGAAAATCTCCAGGTCCACCCATATTTCTGCAGGTGACATTATCTTATTTTTTTGTGACTGAATAACATTCCATTGCTTATACGTACTATATCTTATTTACTCATTCATCTGTTAGTGGACATTTAAGTTGCTTCCATGTTTTGGCTCTGCCATGAACTTTGGTGCTTCCATGAACTTTGTAGTACAGATATCATGAATTAGCATTTTCTCTAGATATATTTCCTGGAGTTGAATTGCTGGATCATATGGCAGCTTTATTTTAATTTTGCTAAGAACTTCCATATTGTTCTTCGTAGTGGTTATACCAATTTACATTCCTACCAACAGTGTAAAATGGTTCCCTTTTCCTCCACAATCTCTCCAGCATTTACTTTTTGTTGATTTTTTGATGAAGGGCATTTTGATTGGAGTGAGGTGATATCTCATTTGCAATTTTAATTTGCATTTCTCCAAACATGTGACACACACACACACACACACACACACACACACACACACACACACACACATATATATATATATATATATATATATATATATATATATATATATATATATAACAACCAAACAACCCAATCAAAACATGGACAGAAGAGCTAAATAGTTCACTTTTGATAAGGATCAGAAAATTTCAGAGCACAGACGACAAGCATAGTAAATCCTTCCAAGTGACCTGGGAGCAGTGTGTCAAGTTGGGGTTACTAAAGTGTATCCCTTCACCAGAGAGAAGAAATAAAAACCTGTGAGCGTCTTAGGTAGTGCCAGGAATTCACTCGGCTGACCAAAACCACTGTCTATAGGCGTTGGTTGGATTTTGTAGCTGTCTTTTTCCGTTCACATATTTTTAGTCATGTGGTCCACCTTGAAAAGGAATAAAGCCTTCTTTCTCCGTCTTCTCAAGCTGCACAAGAAACACTGTCTCACAGAGCTCTCTTCCTTTTTTTCAGACCAGATGACTCTCCTCTGTTGTCCTCAGAAGAGGGCTAGATGGAATAATCCTTTATACTATCTTATTATGACAGGGACTAAATGGCCTCCTTTGAGGGAGATTTCTTTTTAATACTTATTACTTTTCTTTATCTCAACAAAACTCTTTATGAAAATAAAATGCATAAGTTGATGTGGAGTTTTGAACCTATTATTCAACTCCAGAAATGGGAAAGTTTGTTACAAAGCATAAACACATCTACACTGTGATCCACTCTACCACTCTGAAGCGTTTTTCCATAACAAATACAAACATATGCACAAAAAGTCTTGTACAAAAATTATCACCTCAACTAAATCATGTTATCCAGAAGCTGAAAACAGCTCAAATGCCCAGTACAATGAAATCAATAAACACCCTGTGACACAATGATATAATGAAGTACTGTTGAGTAGTAAAAGAAACAAACTACTGATACTCTCTGTAACTTAAATAAATGTCATTGACTAATGAAAATAGATAGGAAGAAAGAATGGAGAGATAGAGAGAGACAGGCAGAAACCGATAGAGACAGAGACAACAGACAGGGCAAGAACATTCACTATCTTGGAGGTAGGTGGAGAAGACTGTGTTTACTGGAAAGAGGGGTGAGGGAGCTCTCCATGGTGATGGAAATATTCTATATCTTACTTTGGATAATTGCCTTATAAGTTCAGTTCAGTCACTTAGTCATGTTCGACTCTTTTTGTCCATCACCAACTCCCGGAGTTCATCCAATCTCATGTCCATCGAGTTGGTGATGCCTTCCAGCCATTTCATCCTCTGTCATCCCCTTCTCCTCCTGCCCGCAGTCCCTCCCAGCATCAGAGTCTTTTCCAATGAGTCAATTCAATGAGTCTTTTCCAATGAGTCAACTTCGGCATGAGGTGGCCAAAGTATTGGAGTTTCACCTTCAGCATCAGTCCTTTCAATGAACACCCAGGACTGATCTCCTTTAGGATGGACTGGTTGGGTCTCCTTGCAGTCCAGGGGACTCTCAAGTCTTCTCCAGCACCACAGTTCTAAAGCATCAATTCTTTAGTGCTCAGCTTTCTTCACAGTCCAACTCTCACATCTATACATGACCATTGGAAAAACCATAACCTTGACTAGACAGACCTCTGTTGGCAAAGTAATGTCTCTGCTTTTTAACATGCTATCAAGTTGGTCATAACTTTTCTTCCAAGGAGTAAGTGTCTTAATTTCATGGCTGCAATCACCATCTGCAGTGTTTTTGGAGCCCCCCAAAATAGTCTGACACTGTTTCCACTGTTTCCCCATCTATTTCCCATGAAGTGATGGGACCAGATGCCATGATCTTCGTTTTCTGAATGTTGACCTTTAAGCCAACTTTTTGCACTCTCCTCTTTTACTTTCATCAAGAGTCTTTTTAGTTCCTCTTCACTTTTTGCCATAAGAGTGGTGTCATTTGCATCAAATTTCATGGGCGTATACAACTGACAAAACTCCATGAACTGATCACTTGAAATCTGTACATTTTTGTAAGTTAACAAGACTTCAGAGAAGGCAATGGCACCTCTTGCCTGGAGAATCCTTTGGATGGAGGACCCTGGTAGGCTGCAGTCCACAGGGTCACTAAGAGTCAGACACAACTGAGCGACTTCACTTTCACTTTTCACTTTCATGCACTGGAGAAGGAAATGGCAACCCACTCCAGTGTTCTTGCCTGGAGAATCCCAGGGATGGGGGAGCCTGGTGGGCTGCCGTCTATGGGGTTGCACAGAGTCGGACATGACTGAAGTGACTTAACAGCAGCAGCAGACTTCAGTTAAAAAGAAACATTTATTTTGTGTATGTCTTTGAAAGGCTGATATATTAACATTGTTTCTTTTTTGGAAACATCAACTACCCTCATTGACTATTCCTCTTCCTTTAACAACATTTAAGTGGTTATGTTGTTACACTGTGTTATTGACTTCTAGCGCACTGTATTTCTCAGTAGGCTCTTTGCCATCCTGCCTGCTTCTTTCTGCTCTGCTGAAGATAAAGGAGCTTTCTTATTTGGACATATTTCTTCAGAGCAGTAGTTTTACATGCCTTGCCTCAGTGTATGCGTCATTGATGTTTCACAAGCTGCAAAAGTGTGGTAGAAGTGAAACTGCATACTGACTATTTCTTGACCCTTCAACTATGGTTAGGCTTATTGGTGAGTTCCAAATGTTTTAACCTCACCCCACTCCAGTACTCTTGCCTGGAAAATCCCAAGGATGGAGGAGCCTGGTAGGCTGCAGTCCATGGGGTCACCAAGAGTCGGACACGACTGAGTGACTTCACTTTCACTTTTCGCTTTCATGCATTGGAGAAGAAAATGGCAACCCACTCCGGTGTTCTTGCCTGGAGGATCCCAGGGATGGGGGAGCCTTGTGGGCTGCTGTCTATGGGGTCGCACAGAGTCGGACACAAATGAAGTGACTTAGCAGCAGGAACCCCGTAATCTCTGACTTAATACATCAGATACGTATCTTGCCTCAGAATAGTAAGAAATATCTAGCCCTGAGCCTGAAGTGAGCATTCTCTCCAATTTAATAGAACACCATCTCCATTTTCACCACAGTTTCACCACCGTTTCACCATTATTTCATCTATCTCTCTGCCCTGATGAATCAGGAGACAAAACATACAATTTCTCTTTGAGAAACTAGTCCTTCTCTCAAGCACACACATCTCTGCACAGGATGAAAGAGAGAACATTACTTTTTTTTTTTTTTTGAAGCAGAGTTACTTTTATTTTATTTTTGTTACATATATGTTGAAAGTAACCAAAGAGACCTTTGAAATTTTGGCCAAATCATATCAATCATCCACCCATAATTCAGATAAAACCTGAATTATCTCCAAACTTTACCCAAAGAAACACCAGCATCTCTTTATATTCTAAAATTAACTTCAGAAGCTGCTTCTCCATTATCACTATGACTTTATAATTATTTTCTTCCCATTTTTCTGACTCTGCTATAACCACACATATTTTCCCTTCCATTTTGATGTTTTCTTAATGTTCCTTTCCCTTTCCCACTTTAAAGTTTTGGCACTGGCTATTTGTATCATCAAGATTGCTTTTCATCTATACAAATGAAAAAAAAAATCATATTTTACCTTCCTGATAATGTCTAATTTTCTTATCTTAAGTTACAATCAACCACTTTCTCTTGAAATTCTCTGTTCCTTTCAGTCCTGTTTCACTTTTTCTTTTACTTAATATCATTTATAATGTGAAATATAATTTAGTTACTATAAAACAATGGGCTTCTCTGGTGGCTCGGATGGCAAAGAAACTGCCTGCAACGCAGGAGACCCAAGTTCGATCCCTGGGTTGGGAAGATTCCCCTGTAGAAGGGATTGGCCACCCACTCCAGTATTCTTGCCTGATAGATTCTGTAAACAGGGGAGCCTGGCACGCTACAGTCCATGGGGTTGCAAAGAGTTGGACACAACTGAGCAACTAACACACATACACACTATAAGATAATAATGTATCATTTATTGTCTATTATCTGTCACTAAAATGTAAGACTCAAATATGCAAGAAACTCTACCTCTCTTGTTCGCTGATGTATCCTAGTGACAAGAACAATGTTTGGCATAGGAGAGCATCACTTTTG
The DNA here is from genome assembly GCF_042477335.2 of Ovis canadensis. Lineage (NCBI taxonomy): Eukaryota > Metazoa > Chordata > Mammalia > Artiodactyla > Bovidae > Ovis > Ovis canadensis. Next base: position 110,302,755 of record NC_091246.1, read on the forward strand.
AATTGATCTGGGAACAATAGATTATTCTATAGATAACAAACTAGGCTGTCCCCAACTTGATCTTGTCATAAGCACCTAATACAAGGAGGGAACTCTCTGCTGGTCCAGTGTTTAGGACTTGGCACTTTCATTGTCAGAGCCCAAGTTCAATCCTTGGTCAGAGAACTAAGATCTGGCAGGCCACACAGGAAGGCCAAAAACAACAACAAGAGCAAAACAAGCAAAAAAAAGAAGAAGAAGAAGAAGAAGGAGAGCAGTTATTTCAGATATTTATATTTCCTTTTTTCCTTAAATTTAACAGTATTATAGTTGAAAGTAGCTCGTTTAGATGGTAGTCCTGGAGGCTGTTTCAAATATCCCATTTCTCCTCACTGGGCATAAATGAGAAATGTATTGACTTGACACACAGAAGCTGATCCCATGTGACTGAGCAGCCCATTGAATGTGAGCTGAAGGGATGTGAAATGTGCCAGGTGTGGTCCTCTCTTTTCCTCCATCATGGTGATGGATGCTGTTCCCCACAGTGGGCGTTTAATCAGGCTGTGTAACAGGAGGAGGATGGAGAAAATAAAACCAATAGGTAGAATGATGGATATGTGTCCTGAGTCAGAAATAAAATATTGTTGCTTTAAGCCCCTGAGATATTTTTGCTTTACATTAGTGTGACCTAGACACCATCCCATCTAATCAAAGTTCTTTTAGTGCTTTTCATATCTGTCTACATCATTTTGTTGCTTGTCTTTTTTTCATCCTAATATTGCTGTGGGCTTCACCAGTAGCTCAGTGGTAAAGAATCTACCTGCAATGCAGGAGACACAGAAAACTTGAGTTCCATCCCTGGCTCAGGAAGATCCCCTGGAGAATGATATGGCAACCCACTCCAGTATTCCTGCATGGGAAATCCCATGGACAGAGAGCCTGGTGGATTACAGTTCTTGGGGTTGAAAGAGCTGGACACAATTGAAGTGACAGAGCACAGTATTGCCGTGGATAATGCCAGTAGTTAATTTGAATTATTCCTGCGAGTTGCCCTTCTGCTTACCTCCACTGGGAATGAAATTTCTCAGTGCCTTACTTCTCTCAATCAACTTGAAGCAGTGATCAATACACAGTAGCATGGGTTGCTGCCTAAACATTAAGAAACAATAAAGAAAATCAACGGCTACATTCAGAATGCAGCACAGGCTTGCAGTGGGAGGTCTGCATGTGAGTTCCACGCTCCCTCCTCCTCTTGGGAAAAGTTTTCCGAGAACATTAAGTAACATTGCATTAAATTCCTGGGGCCTTTGGAGTGCCTCTCTTTGCAGGCTGCTGACCTAACATTGAATGGCCTTCTCCTCAGGGGCGGAAACCCATACTGTGGTGGATATTTCTGAGAATTTTGAATGCAGAGCAAAAGGGTCACTTCCAAAGTACCTCAGAAGTGGTATGTGCTTAGGATTCTATAGCTTATAAATTTCCTCTCTACCAGTGAAGCTGTCAGATACCACTGCTATTCCCTCTGGATTTTGGTTATCAGGTTCTAAGGGCAGGAAAATAATGCAGATAATTCCATGAAGATTGTGGCTCTGAATTTTTTAGCAGGACTCGGCCCTGTTCAGCTCAATGAGGGGGACAGTTACATCTGTATGGGTCAAATAAAGCCTTAGGCTAAGATTACTTCTCAAGTTCCTTTACTTCCCGCAGGACCAATGCCACTCTATGTTTCTCTCAAAATTGTTCCTCAAAAGAGCAGTGCAGTGCTCAGCCCAGATTTTCTTTTTCTTATAGTAGGTCAGGAAGCTTTTTTTTTTTTTTAATTGAAGTATAGTTGATGGCTCAGATGGTAAAGAATCCTTTTGCAATGCAGAAAACCTGGGTTTGATCCCTGGGTTGGGAAGATCCCCTGGAGGAGGGAATGGCAACCCACTCCAGTATTCTTGCCTGGAAATTTCCATGGATAGAGGAGCCTGGTGGGCTACAGTCCATAAAGTCACAAAGTCAGACAGAACTGAGCAACTAACACTTTACACTAGAGTTGTTTGATAATGTTGTGCTCATTTTAAGTGCATAGCAAAGTGATTCAGATATACACATATTTCTTTTCAGATTGTTTCCCTTTATAGGTTATTACAAATGCTGAGTATACTTCCCTGTGCTATGCAACAGATCCTTGCTGGTTATCTATTTTATTTATAAACATATATATATATATATATATACATAAAATATACAAATATAAATGTATATTTATGCTTAGCCACTCAGTCATAACTGGACTCTGGCTAATGTAATATGAGCAACAAGTATTAGCCATTGTATGAGGGGCTTTGGGAAAGTGACAAAGGGAGGCTAACTGGGAAGACTACAGAGTTCCCAGAGTCTGCTAAAAAAAAACTAATTAAAATATTCTACAAGTTTTACCTGCCTTTAGAGTCCTAAATTTTCTTGACCTCTTACATCAGAACTGTTTTATTTTTCTACCCATGTAAACAGTTGGAAAATTCATTTTCATCTTGGTTCTTGAAACATAAATCACTCTAAGTTATATCTAATGTGGAATTACATTCTGTTGACCCATAATTTTCAGCCACTTATGAAATAGGTTATTGTCATTGGTAACTTTCACATGTGCTCAGTATATTCAGTTCTTGTCAAAAGTGGTCAATTTTAGAGCCATAAATTATTTTTCTCTACAGTGAAATGAGTGTCCTTGATGTTCTAATTGTAGGTATTACCTATTTCTTATAAATAGTTTAACACTATGGAGAAATATACTGAAGGAAGATGAAATTTTACCATTTAAGGATAAAATCCATTAATATTTTGATTCATCTTATATCATATATTTTAAAATATGTATATTCTTACACATACAAGCATATATGTATACTTATGCAGGCACACAAGTAGATGGATAGATATAGATAAATATTCTTAATCATTTTATAAAAGGATAGTTATTTTGATACATATACACAAGTAGATAGAAATATATAGAGGAATATTTTTTTTCATTTTTTCACATTCAATCCCCAGTTGGGAAGGTTCCCTGGAGAAGGGAATAGCAACCCCCTCCAGTATTCTTGCCTGGCAAATCCCATGGACAGAGGAGCCTGGAGAGCTACAGTCCAATAAGGTCACAGATCAGGCACAACTTAGTGACTAAACAACAACAATATTAATTATTATAGAAAGCAATATATCCCATCTGTATATATCCATAAGAATGAACGATTGGAAATATTATTTTATTTCAGATCAATGTAGCTCAGTCGAACATGACTAAGCACACATATAGAAAAATAATTATTTTTGCTAATGACTGCATCATAGTCTTGGTTTTGAATGCTTCCTAATAGAAAAATTCAAAATTAGCATTGATAATATGTGCCAGAAATATCATCTTGAGCAAATTCTTCTTATCTCGTGACCTTGACTGTACATTGGAAAGTCTCTTTTGCTTCCTGATTGTTTTCTGGGACTAACCTGTTAATCTCATATAAGATACTGTAAACTTTAAGTGTCTGTCCAATTGTGATGTGCTTTTCTGCTTATATTAGCCAGAATGAGTTTTTCTTATAACCTGTAAAACATATATAACCATTTACTTCAGTATTCTGCTTTCTCAGTTCATTCTCGTTCTTTTCTGGCTTCTCAGTTCAGTGTTTGGTTAGAGTAGGAGAAAAGAAAAAGGATGGGAAAATACTCTAGAGCACTTCTTCCTCACACACATATTCCTCTTTAATTACTGTTGTTTTCTGCCACTAATGCAGCTTCCCTGGTGGCTCAGATGGCAAAGAATCTGCCTGCAATGCAGGAGACACAGGTTTGATCCTTGGGTGGCAAGGATCCCTGGAGAAGGAAGTGGCAGCCCACACCAGTATTCTTGCCTGGAGAATCCCATGGACAGGGGACCCTGGCAGGCTACTGTCCATGGGGTCACAAGGAGGCAGAAACAATTGAGAGACTAATTATTTCACTATTACTTTTCTATCACTAACACAGCATATAGTAACATCCCCAAAATCTATTTCATGTTCACCATCTGTTAAAAAGTCCTATCCTTTTTAGTAATTGAAACATCTGAACCACAAAACATTTCCTATGATGAAAAGACCAAAATAATAAAAGAAAGAGAGATGAAAAAATTCATACCTTTACTGCAAGGATGCACTGTTCAAGACAGTTTATATACCATGTCTTCTAAAAACTTTATGTGATATAAATTATGTTTCTCAATTTATGAATATGAATGTGGGTATAGAACAAGAGGGAATGATTTGCTGAGAGTCAGATAACTGATGATGTCAGAATGTAAACTAGATAATTCAACATAATTGAATTATAATTCAAGATAATTTAAACTATATATCATCTTCCCCCTCCTAATTTTTAAGTATATTTAATTTTGTCCCTCATTTTAGATCACAAGTTAAAATTAAAGACAGTGTGTGTGAAGATGTGACTAACTGAAATCCTACAGGACTTTCCAAATTCCTTGTTACCTTTAGCAATAAACTCATCATCACTCTCTCTTAAAGGACTAAATCGTACTCTGAGGTCATTTATAGGCCCATAAATGGACAAGGAATCTCAGATCAGAGTTAATGCGGCTAAGGACTGGCTACTTTATTATAGGGTTCATACTTCAAAAACTGTTAACAAATTTTTAATACCATGGTATCAAAGTGTTAAACCAAGTGTGGGTGCTTCAAGCATAAGAACTTGTCTGACTACACAGGTTAAAGATTTATGAAGCTGCTCCTGATTTGTGAAGTCACTTTCAAATAATCTAATTTGGATTGGTAATTGTATAAAGGTCTTTCCTAGTAGCTCAGATGCTAAATTGTATAAATAGAGAATATAAGTCGCAAGTTGCTAATTATTACAGCTAAGTGGTAAGATGAAGTCATTATAATATACTTTCTACATTGTATATTGAATTTTCTCCAGTAAACATTAAAGAAAAAAAATTGAAAATATTGGACTGAGAAAGTTTCATGCGTATGGAAGACCAGGCCAATGTAACAAACACATAATCAAGACATAAAATAGCAAAAATAAATAAATAAATAATAGGATCAAATATGATAAATATGAAAGATAGTTGAAAAGGATCTGATAAACCCACAAATTACATCCAGAGGATTAGAACAAAAACTGTATTTAGAAATATTAAAAGAATTATTCTTGTACAAGAACTTAGAAGGAAGTATGTTTTAACTTCTCCAAAACAGAAATATTTGAGACTGTGGATCAAAATATAACCTCTATATGAGGATAAAACAATACAGAGTGACTGGAATATACAGGCAAATTTGCTGAAATATAATAAGAAAGAATTCTAAAGAAATCCAAGGGAAGCTAACTACTAAAGTAATCTGGAAATGACAAGAATTCAGGCTGGCCTCAGATTTCCCTCTAATAAGATTTTGCGGAAGAAGATTATATAAAAAATCTACAAAGTTGTGGATGAAAGAGAATATTCTCCAAGAATCTCTTTCAAGTAAGAGATAGCAGAGAGGTATTTAGGCTTTTACTAATCCAAGAAATATAGTGCATATAAATGCTTCTTGAAAAGAAACAAACCCATTCTTGATAATGAAATCTAGCCAATCTGGAGATGAATCAAAGTAAAGAACTCAGGAATAGGAAAATATGTTAAAAAGCACTGATTATGTTCATTAATGGTTAAAATATACAATAAACATGAAAAATTCTATTCATTGTAGTTATAAAAATGGAGACGAGTTCTTAGCAACTGTGAAAATGTTTTATAATAAGCAATCTGTATTTATGCTTAAAGGCTTCCCAGGTGACTCAGTAGTAAAGAATCCACCTTGCAATGTAGGAGACACAGAAGACTTGGGTTCAATCCCTGGGTCTGGAAGATCCCTGAGAGAAGGAAATGGAAACCCACTCCAACATTCTTGCCTGAGAAATCACATGGCAAGCCAGGACAGAGGAGCATGGCAGGCTATAGGATACAACTAGGCAACTGACTATGCGTGCATATTTATAGTTCAGGTGAACTGAGCAGAGATATACATGTCCTCATTTTTAATTGCAGTAAATTAACAGCCAATGTGTAAAACTTAAATTTGTCACAGGAAAAAAAAAAAGATAATCATGTTTTCTTCATGCTTTTATGTTGAGGATAACTTTTGTGAAGAAGTATACTGGGGGTAGCTGCTCAGCATGCAAATAATCTTTTGATGAATTTCTGGGGGAGAAAGTAGTCTTCCCATTCTATTCCTCTGCCATCTTGCTCAATAATACCCAGTTGTGGATGCGACAGGTGATGGCAGTAAAGTCCGATGCTGTAAAGAGCAATATTGCATAGGAACCTGAAATGTTAGGTTTGTGAATCAAGGCAAATTGGAAGTGGTCAAATAGGAGATGGCAGGAGTGAACATCGACATTTTAGGGATCAGTGAACCGAAATGGACTGGAATGCCTTAATTTAACTCAGATGACTATTTTATCTACTACTGTGGGCAAGAATCCCTTAGAAGAAGTGGAATAGCCAACATACTCAACAAAAGAGTCCAAAATGCAGTACTTGAATGCAGTCTCAAAAACGACAGAATGATCTCTGTTCATTTCCAAGACAAACCATTCAATATCACAGTAATCCAAATCTATGCCCTGACCAGTAATGCTGAAGAAACTGAAGTCCAACTTCAGCTCTTTGTAGGTTCTATGAAGACCTACAAAACCTTCTAGAACTAACACCCAAAAAAGTTATCCTCTTCATTATGGGGGAATGGAATGCAAAAGTAAGAAATCAAGAGTTACCTAGAGTATCAGGGAAATTTGGCCTTGCAGTACAAAATGAAACAGGGCAAAGGCTAACAGAGATTTGCCAAGATAATGCACTGCTCATAGCAAACACCCTCTTCCGATAACACAAGAGAAGACTCTACACATGGACATCACCAGATGGTCAATACTAAATTCAGATTGATTATATTCTTTGCAGCCAAAGATGGAGAAGCTCTATACAGTCAGCATAAACAAGAGCAGGAGCAGATTACGGCTCAAATCATGAACTCCTTATTGACAAATTCAGACTTAATTTTACGAAAGTAGGGAAAACCACTAGACCATTCAGGTATAATCTAGATCAATTCACTTATGATTATACAGAGGAAGGGACAAATAGTTTCAAGGCATTAGATCTGATAAACAGAGTGCCTGAAGAACTATAGACAGAGGTTCCGGACATAACACAAGAGGCAGGGATCAAGACCATCCCCAAGAAAAAGAAATGCAAAAAGGCAAAATGGGTGTCTTATGAGGCTTTAGAAATAGCTAAGAAAGGAAAAGAAGTGAAAGCCAAAGGAGAAAAGGAAAGATATACCCATTTGAATGCAGAGTTCCAAAGAATAGCAAGGAGAGATAAGAAAACCTTCCTTAGTGATCAATGCAAGGAAATAAAGGAAAACAATAGAATGGGAAAGACTAGAGATCTCTTCAAGAAAATTAGAGATACCAAGGGAACATTTCATGCAAAGATGGGCACAGTAAAGGACACAAATGGTATGGACCTAACAGAAGCAGAAGATATTAAGAAGAGGTGGCAGGAATATACAGAAGAACTACACACAAAAAATCTTCATGACCCACGTTACCATGATGGTGAGATCACTCACCTAGACCCATACATCCTGGAATGCGAAGTCAACTGGGCCTTAGGAAGCATCACTATGAACAAAACTAGTGGAGGTGATGGAATTCCAGTTGAGCCATTTCAAATCCTAAAAAAATGATTTAGAATCTGCTGCATTTTCTAACCCTGACATGCATTTTTTTTGGCAGTTTCTTTCTTTTTTAAAAAAATATAAATTTATTTATTTTAATTGGAGGTTAATTGCTTTACAATATTGTATTGGTTTTGCCATACACCTGTGACATGCATAGTTAAAAGGCACAAAATTGCCCATTCCTCAATCACAATAAAAATGTAATTAGATTTAATGTGCATTTGTATTGATATTATGGTCATATTGTCACATCTGTTCTTAGTGAAAATAAAACATTCAAATAACAACAAGCAGTGTTATTCTTAAGGGCATAATCTCAAGAAACATTGTCATAAGACATATTCAGTTCAGTTCAGTCACTCAGTCGTGTCCGACTCTTTGCAATCCCATGAATCGCAGCACGCCAGGCCTCCCTGTCCATCACCAACTCCCGGAGTTTACCCAAACTCATGTCCATCGAGTCAGCCATGCCATCCAGCCATCTCATTCTCTGTCATCCCCTTCTCCTCCTGTCCCCAATCCCTCCCAGCATCAGGGTTTTTTCCAATGAGTCAATTCTTGGCATGAGGTGGCCAAAGTACTGGAGTTTCAGCTTCAACATCAGTCCTTCCAATGAACATCCAGGACTGATATCCTTTAGAATGGACTGGTTGAATCTCCTTGCAGTCCAAGGGATTCTCAAGAGTCTTCTCCAACACCACAGTTCAAAAGCATCAATTCTTTGGTGCTCAGCCTTCATGACAGTCCAACTCTCACATCCATACATGACCACTGGAAAAACAATAGCCTTGACTAGAAGGACCTTTGTTGGCAAAGTAATGTCTTTTGAATATGCTATCTAGGTTGGTCATAACTTTCCTCCCAAGGAGTAAGTGTCTTTTAATTTCATGGTTGCACTCATCATCTGCAGTGATTTTGGAGCCCCCCAAAATAAAGTCTGACACTGTTTCCCCATCTATTTCCCATGAAGTGATAGGACCAGATGCCATGATCTTCGTTTTCAGAATGTGGAGCTTTAAGCCTACCATCTCACTCTCCTCTTTTACTTTCATCAAGAGGCTTTTTAGTTCCTCTTCACCTTCTGCCATAAGAGTGGTGCCATCTGCATATCTGAGGTTATTGATATTTCTCTCGGCAACCTTGATTCCAGCTTGTGCTTCTTCCAGCCCAGCTTTTCTCATGATGTACTCTGCATAGAAGTTAGATAATCAAGGTGACAATATACAGCCTTGATGTACTCCTTTTCATATTGGAAACCAATCTGTTGTTCCATGTCCAGTTCTAACTGTTGCTTCCTGACCTGCATACAGGTTTCTCAAGAGGCAGGTCAGGTGGTCTGATATTCCCATCTCTCTCAGAATTTTCCACAGTTTATTGTGATCCACACAGTCAAAGGCTTTGGCATAGTCAATAAAGCAGAAAGAGATGTTTTTGTGGAACTCTCTTGCTTTTTCGATAAACCAGCGGATGTTGGCAATTTGATCATATTAGACATTCATGTAAAAGTCTGTCAAAACCTGTCATGGTTTCCCACCTTGAATCCACATTTTATTGTGTGTCTTTGGATAATTTTCAAGTTATCTAGAAAGTGCCTGCTCTCTGGTCAGCCTCAGAAATGACTATATTTTAAAATGTGTTCACAGTGTGACAGTTATGGCAAAGTAAAAATATCAAAGACTAAAAAAAAATTAGAAGAGGAGACATTAAGTGTGTGCTTTATGACTTTATAGTTTTTTAAACCTCTGAGATTATTTAACTGGAATTGAAATAATTGTTCTCTTGTTGAGTAAAAAGATGCTATTGTGCATTGTGTTTAAATCATCCTTAAAGCCAGTCACTTGCTCATCAGGGGTGCAGTAGCTGAGGCCCAGGTCCCTGAACCCCTCCTATGTGCTAGTCTCGACATTTACCATCCCTTGATCTTCTATTCTCACTTGACACCTGCAGATGACTTTCTTTCTGCTCCCAGGTCACAGGGACTCATTCCTGAGGCAATCACCTCTGTGAGGGTACTCCTTGGTCACTTCCTAATTTTTACTTTTGACCATGGTTTGTGTTTTCCAAGTCACACAACTGATGGCAGAGTAGAAGGAGGTGTGCTCATCTTCTCCCGTGAGAACTCCAAAATTGCAACTAACTGCTGAACAACCATTCATGGGAGAATGCTGGATCCCACCCAAAAAAGATACCACACATCCAAGAGAAAAGGAGAAGCAAGACAATAGGAGGGGCAAAATCATGTTCAGAATCAAACCACATACCTGCCAGAGACCCTAGGAGGGCTCAAGCGAAACCTTGTGCACACCAGGACTGAGGAGAAAGGAGCAGTGACCCCATAAGAGACTAAGCCAGACTTGCCTGTGAGTGTCCAGGAGTCTCTGGCTGAAGCATGGGTAGATGGTGGCTGCCATGGGATCAGGGGCACTAAATGCAACAATTCTTGCACAAGCCCTTTTGAAGGAGGGCACCATTACTGCCATTGCCTCTAACGTAGTTTGCCCTCAGAACAAAGTACAAGGGGGGGACACAGCCCCACCCATGAACAGAAAGCTAGATTAAAGATTTTTACTGAACACGGCCCTGCCCATCAGAGCAAAACCCAGGTTAGTCTCACAACCAGACCCACAACTAGTCCTTCCCATCAGGAAGCTTCCACAAGCCTTTTATCCTTATCCATCAGAAGGCAAACATAATGGAAAACACAGTTACAGAAAACTAACCAAACTGATCATTTGGACTATAGTCCTGCCTAACTCAATGAAACTATGAGACATGCCATGTAGGGCCACCCAAGATAGACAGGTCATGGTGGGGAATTCTGACAAAACATGGCTCACTGGAAAACTGGAAATCCACTTCAGTATTCTTGCCTTGAAAACCCCATGAACAGTATGAAAAGTCAAAAAGACATGACAGTGAGAGATGAACTCCCCAGGTCGGTAGGTGTCCAATGTTCTACTGGAGAAGAGTGGAGAAATAGCACCCGAAAGAAGCAAGAGGCTGAGCCAAACAGAGAAAAACAACACCCAGTTATGGAGATGACAGGCAATGGAAGTAAACTCTGATACTGTAAAGAACAATATCGCATAGGAACCTGGAATGTTAGGTCCATGAATCAGAGTAAATTGGAAGTGGTCAAACAGGAGATGGCAAGAGTTAACATTGACATTTTAGGAATCAGTGAACTAAAATTGACTGGAATGGGTGAATCTAATTCACATGATCATTATATCTACTACTGTGGGCAAGAATCCCATAGAAGAAATGCAGTAGCCATCATGGTCAACAAAAGAGTCCAAAATGCACTTCTTGGGCACAATCTCAAAAATGACCAAATGGCCTCTGTTCATTTCCAAGGCTAAACATTCAACATCACAGTAATCCAAGTCTGCCTCAACCACTAATGCTGAAAAAGCTGAAGTTTAACAGTTCTATGAAGACCTACAAGACCTTCTAGAAGTAACATCAAAGAAATAGAATAAAATAAAAGGTGTCTGTTTCATCATAGGGAACTGGAATGCAAAAGTAGGAAGTCAAGAGATACCTGAAGTAACAGTCATGTTTGTCTGTGAGTACAAAATGAAGCAGATCAAAGGCTAACAAGTCTTGCCCAGAGACTGCACTGGTCATAGCAAACACTCTCTTCCAACAACACAAGAGATGACTTGTGGACATCACCAGATGGTCAATACTGAAATCTAATTGATTATATTCTTTGCAGCCAAAGATGGAGAAGCTCTATACAGTCAGCAAAAACAAGATCAGGACCTGACTGTGGCTGAGATCATGAACTTCTTATTGCAAAATTCAGACATAAATTGAAGAAAGTAGAGAAAACCACTAGACCACTCAGTTATGACCTAAATCATATCCTTATGACTATACAGTGAAATTGATAAATGGATTCAAGGTTTAGATCTGATAGATGGAGTGCCTGCAGAACTATGACAGTAGTTTGTAACATTGTACAAAAGGCAGTGATCAAAACCATCCCCAAGAAGAAGAAATGGGAAAAGGCAAAATAGTTGTTGAAGAAGGCCTTACAAATAGCAGAGAAAAGAGAAGCAAAAGGCGGAGAAGAAAAGGAAAGATATCCATCTGAAAGCAGAGAATATCAAGAAGAGATAAGAAAGCATTCCTAGGTGATCAATACAAAGAAATAGAGGAAAAAAATATACTGGGAAAGACTAGAGATCTCTTCAAGAAAATTAGAGATACCAAGGGAAAATTTCATGCAAAGATAGGTGCAATAAAGGACAAAAATGGTATGAACTTAACAGAAGGAGAAGATATTATGAAGATGTGACAAGAATACACAGAACTATACAAAAAAGATCTTCATCACCCAGGTAATCATGATGGTGTGATCATTCACCTAGAGCCAGACATCTTGGAATACAAAGTCAAGTGAGCCTTAGGAAGCATCACTAAAAACAAACCTAGTGGAGATGATGGAATTCTAGTTGAGCTATTTCAAATCCTAAAAAATGATGCTGTGAAAGTCCTGCACTCATTATGCCAGTAAATTTTGAAATTTCAGGAATGGGCACAGGGCTGGAAAAGGTCAGGTTTTTTTCCAAAGAAAGGCAATGCCAAAGAATGTTCAAATTATTGCACAATTGCATTCATCTCTCTTGCTAGTAAAGTAATGCTCAAAATTCTCCAAGTGAGGCTTTAGCAGTACCTGAACGGAGAACATCTAGACATTCTAGCTGGATGTGGAAAAGGCAGAGGAACCAGAGATCAAATTGCCAATATCCATTGGACCATAGAAAAAACAAGAGAATTCCAGAAAAACATCTACTTCTCCTTCATTGACTGCACTAAAGCCTTTGACTATGTGGATCACAACAAACTGGAAAATTCTTCATGAGATGGGAATAACAGACCACCTTACTTCAGTTCAGTTTAGTTCAGTTGCTCAGTCATGTCCCACTCTTTGCGACCCCATGGACTGCAGCACGCCAGGTTTCCCTGTCCAGCACAAACTACAGGAGCTTACTCAAATTCATGTCCATCGAGTCAGTGATACCATCCAACGATCTCATTCTCTGTTATCTCCTTCTCCTCCCACCTTTGATTGTTCCCAGCACAGGGTCTTTTCTAGTTAGTCAGTTCTTCCCATCAGGTGGCCAGAGTATTGGAGTTTCAGCTTCAGCCTCAGTCCTTCCTATTAATATTCAGGACTGATTTCCTTTAGGATAGACTGGTTGGATCTCCTTGCAGTCCAAGGGACTCTCAAGAGTCTTCTCCAACAGCACAGTTTAAAAGCATCAATTCTTCAGCACTCAGCTTTCTTTATAGTCCAAATCTCACATCCACACATGTCTACAGGAAAAACCATAGCCTTGACTAGAGGGACCCTTGTTGGCAAAGTAATAGCTCTGCTTTTTAATATGCTGTCTAGGTTGATCATAACTTTTCTTTCAAGGAGCAAGTGTCTTTTAATTTCATGGCTGCAGTCACCATCTGCAGTGATTTTGGAGCCCCCCATAATAAAGTCTGCCACTGTTTCCACTGTTTCCGCATCTATTTGCCATGAAGTGATGGGACCGGATGCCATGATCTTAGTTTTCTGAATGTTAAAGTTTTTGTTTTATTATTTTACTTTATAATATTGTATTGTATTGGTTTTGCCATACATTGACTTGTATCCTCCATGGGTGTACACGTGTTCCCCATCCTGAACCCCCCTCCCACCTCCCTCCCCATTCCATCCCTCTAGGTCATCACAGTGCACCAGCCCCAAGGACCCTGTATCATGCATTGAACCTGGACTGGTGATTCATTTCACATATGATAATTTACATGTTTCAATGCCACTCTCCCATATCATCCCACCCTCATCCTCTCCCACAGAGTCCAAAAGACTGTTCTACACATCTGTGTCTCTTTTGCTGTCTCACATACAGGGTTATTGTTACCATCTTTCTAAATTCCATATATATGCATTATTATACTGTATTCATGTTTTTCTTCCTGGCTTACTGCACTTTGTATAATAGGCTCCAGTTTCATCAACCTCATTAGAACTGATTCAAATGTATTCTTTTTAATGGCTGAGTAATACTCCATTGTATATATGTATCATAGCTTTCTTATCCATTCATCTGCTGATGGACATCTAGGTTGCTTCCATGTCCTGGCTATTATAAACAGTGCTGCAATGAACATTGGGGTACACATGTCTCTTTCAATTCTAGTTTCCTTGGTGTGTTTGCCTTTTCACTCTCCTCTTTCACTTTCATTCTGGAACTCTCTTGTTTTTTCAATGATCCAATGGATGTTGGCAATTTTGTAGGAGAAGTTTGTAATTTCCTCGGTTCTGTCTCATCACAAAAAAAAAAATGAATGGATGGATGGACCAGTGTTACAGCTCAGTTTTATTTAGAAAGCAAAGAAAAATACATCCTGGAGGCGTGAGGGTGGTCGGACCCAAAAGATGCTAAAAGAAGAAAAGCTGATGGCCCCATTCTGGCTCTTCTTTTCATATGTTTTTTTCTCCTCCCCATTAGCCTACCGTATGTCAATTGTGCTAGCCAGAAGGGCTGTTGGTTTTACCTGAGGTCCTCAGCCAGGTCCTCTGACCTTCCTTTGTTCTTTTTTCGTGGGATTTTCCCATGTCTTTTAGCCACTGCCATACTTGACTCCTAATTCTTATTCTAACTACCTAACAATTTGATCTCTGGTTCCTCTGCCTTTTCTAAATCCAGCTTGAACAACTGGAAGTACACAGTTCACATACTGTTGAAGCCTGGTTTGGAGAATTTTGAGCATTACTTTGCTAGCATCTGAGATGAGTGCAATTGTGTGGTAGTTTGAACACTTATTGGCATTGCCTTTCTTAGTGATTGGAATGAAAACTGACTTTTCCAGTTCTGTGGCCACTGCTGCATTTTCCAGATTGGCTGTCATATCGAATGCAGCACTTTCACAGCATCATCTTTTAAGATTTGAAGTAGCTCAACTAGAATTCCTTCAACTTCCTTAGCTTTGTTAGTAGAGATGCTTCCTATGGCCCACTTGACTTCAGAATCCAGGATGTCTGGCTCTAGGTGAGTGGTCACACAATCATGGTTATCTGGGTCGTTAAGATCTTTTTTGTATAGTTCTTCTGTGTATTCTTGCCACCTCTTCTTAATGTCTTCTGCTTCTGTTAGGTCCATATCTTTTCTCTCCTTTATTGTGCCCATCTTTGCATGAAATATTCCCTTTGTATCTCTAATTTTCTTGAAGAGGTCTCTAGTCCTTTCCATTGTATTGTTTTTCTCTATTTTCTTGTATTGATCACTAAGGAAGGTTTCCTTATCTCTCCTTGCTATTCTTTGGAACTCTGCATTCAAATGGGTATATCTTTTTTAACTCCTGTGCCTTTAGTTTCTGTTCTTTTCTCAGCTATTTGTAAGGCCTCCTCAGACAACCATTTTGCCTTTTTGCATTTCTTTTTCTTGAGGACTCTCCTGATCACTGGCTCCTGTACAATATCACAAACCTCCATGCACAATTCTTCAGGTGCTCTGTTTATTAGATCTAATCCCTTAAATCTATTTATCATTTCCACTGTATAATTGTAAGGGATTTGATTTAGATCATACCTGAATGGTCTAGTGGTTTTCCCTACTTTCTTAAAATTAAGTCTGAATTTGGCAATAAGGGGTTCGTAATCTGAGCCACAGAATGCTCCAGTCTTGTTTTTGTTGACTATATACAGCTTCTCCATCTTTAGCTTTAAAGAATATAACCACCTTACTTGCTTCCTGAAAAATCTGTATGCAGGTCAAGTAGCCAAAGTTAGAACCAGACATTGAACAATGGACTGGTTCCAAATTGAGAAAGGAGTTCGTCAAGGCTGTACATTGTCACCTTGCTTATTGAACTTATATGCAGAGTACATCATGTGAAATTCTGGACTGGATAAAGCACAAGCTGGAATCAAAATTGCCAGGAGAAATATCAATAACCTCATATATGCAGATCACACCACCCATATGGTAGAAGACATAGAGGAACCAAAGAGACTGAAGAGAGCCTCTTGATGAAAGTGAAAGAGGATAGTGAGAAACTGCCTTAAATTCAGCATTCAAAAAATGTAGATCATGCCATATGATCCTATAACTTCATGACAAAGAAATGTGGAAACAATGGAACAGTGACAGACTTATTTTCTTGGATTCCAGAATCACTGCAGATGTCGACTGCAGTCCTGAAATTAAAAGACGCTTGTTCCTTGGAACAAAAGCTGCGACCCACCTAGACAGCATATTAAAAAGCAGAGATATTAGCTTGCCAACAAAGGTCTGTCTAGTCAAAGGTATGGTTTTTCCAGTAATTATGGATGAATGTGAGAGCTGGACCATAAAGAAAGCTGAACACTGAAGAACTGATGCTTTTGAACTGTGTTTGGAGAATACACTTGAGAGTCCCTTGGACAGCAAGGAGATCAAGCCAGTCAATCCTAAAATCAATCCTGAATATTCATGGGAAGGGCTGATGCTGAAGCCAAAGATCCAGTATTTTTGCCACCTGATGTTAATAACTGACTCATTGGAAAAGACCCCGATGCTGGGAAAGATCGAAGGCAGGAGGAGAAGGAGATGACAGAGGATGAGATGGTTGGATGGCATCACTGACTCGATGGACATGAATTTGAGTATACCCTGGGAGTTGATGATGGACAAGGAACCCTGGCATGATGAAATCCATGGGTTGGAAAGAGTCAGACGTGACTGAGCAACTGAAAAGAACTGATGATTTGTGTTCTCTGTTACTTCATGACCTATATCAATTATGGTCACTATAGATGTCTCTCAGGAGAAAATTAACTTGCAAATTTTGTGGTGATGGTTTAGCGGCTAAGTCATGTCTGACTCTTGCAACCTCACAAATTGTACCCACAAGGCTCCTCTGTTCTGTCAATAGGATTCTACAAATTTTAATATTATATATAGTTATATTGAATAAAAAGGTTTTTTCTCACCTGTTATATGCCTGTTTTCATATGTTGATCTTTAATATGAATTATATATATATATATATAAATGAATTAATCATATAATCAAAAGAGGCCAGTGGACCATAGACAGGAAGGACTGCAAACACATTTATCCCTATTAACATTCAGGGAAGATTAATGAGAATAGTGTGAACCTGAGACCAGGTAGCTGACTGGACAGCACCTTAGTCCCTCAAGACAAAGGCATGCCATCAATAAGTCATGTCTGACTCTTTGCAACTCCATGAACTGTAGCCAGCCAGGCTTCTCTGTCCATGGGATTTCCCTGACTCGAATAGTGGAGTGGGTTGCCATTTTCTTCTTCAGGGGATCTTCTCCAGGGATCAAACCCATGTATCCTGTGTCTCCTGCATGGGCAGGCAGATTTTTTAGCACCTAAGCCACCTGGGGAGCCCCAGAGATGTTCAGGTGTCAGGTCAAATCTTTTTCCAGTGATTCTCACAGAGCGCTGACTTATGAAATGGTAAAAGATTCTTGCATCTTGGAAGGAAAGCTATGACAAACTTAGCATATTAAAAAGCAAGACTGTCACTTTGCTGACAAAGTGCCATATAGTCAAAGTTATGGTTTTCCAGTCGTCTTGTATAGATCTGAGAGGTGGACCATAAAGAAGGCTGAGTGCTGAAGAATGGATGCCTTTGAATTATGGTGCTGGAGAAGACTGCTGAGAGTCCCCTAGACTGCAAGGAGATCAAACAAGTCAATCCTAAAGGAAACCAAACCTGAATATTCACTGGAAAGGCTGATGCTGAAGCTGAAGCTCCAATACTTTGGTCACCTGATAAGAGCCAACCTACTGGAACAGACCCTGATGCTGGGAAAGATTGAAGGCAAAAGAAGAGGGCAGCAAAAAATAAGACGGTTGGATGACATCACTGGCTCAATGGACATGCTTCTGAGGTAACTCCACGAGATAGTGAAGGACAGGGAAGCTTGGCATACTGCAATCAATGGGGTTGCATAGAGTCAGACCACTTAGTGACTGCACAACAGAGCTGGTCTAGGGGCTCTACCAGGAATGAATCCCCATTGCACACACTGACTGATTAATGGTTTTCATCAGTCCTGATTTCATGTCCTCATAGTAACATCTGAATGGGATGATGCCATCATGTTGGAATTCCTGTAGTTCATGTATTTAATAATTGTCCTTGGCTAAGGGAAGATTAATTTTTATGAAGTAATGGAAATAAATATGATCAGAACCAAATTCTCCAAAACACTAGACAGGTTTATTGTTAAAGAGAAAAGTGAAGCTTTTGGGATCTGAAAATAAACCTAACCAGATATGTTCATTCAGACACAAATATAAATTAGATTGTCTAAATTTGTAAATGCTGCAATGGAAGCATGTAACACCAGTTTTATGAATAATTGTAATGGTAAGGTTGTTTACAAAATGTAATAATTCTTTCCAATTGTCCCCATTAAACTTAATGAAATGTAAGCCTTCCAAAGAATATCGGATGGGAGAGTTTGCACGCAAATGTCTATGCAGTATGGATGACTGGAACAAAACTGATGAGAAAGGGGTAAGCAGAAAAAATTTTGAGGTTGTGGATAATTTTTCATTCTAACAATTGACTATTGCTAAAACAGACTAAATCTGTCATTTGACTTGTGGCCCACAGTAGAACTTTCCTGCTTATTTTGTTAGAGCTGCCATAACAAAGTACCACACACCAGTTGCCTTAAGCAATAGAATTGTATTTTTTTACAATTCTGGAGGCTCAAGACCTGAAATCCAGGTCTGAGGAGGATTGTAGATGACCATCTTCTCCCCGTGTCATTATATGGTCCTCTTTCTCTATGGATCCGCGTCCAGATTCCCTCTTCTTATAAGGACACCAGATGTATTAGACTAGGGTCCACTCTGAAAAAAAATAAAAACAAAAATAATGCTTTCGTGCTCAGTTGTGTCCAACTCATTGTGACCCCATGGACTGTAGCCCTCCAGGCTCTTCTGTCCATGGTATTCTCCAAGCAAGAATAGTGGAGTGGGTTGCCATTTCCTACTCCACGGGATCTTCCTGACCCAGAGATGGAATCCATCTCATAATTGGCCAAGGAATTCTGTAAAGCCTGAGCCACCTGGGAAGCCCAATATGACACTACATTTTAACTTAATTACCTCTTTAAAGAACCTGTATTCAAATACAGTCATATTTTGAGATACTAGAAGTTAGAACTTCAACATATAAATTTTAATGCAACACAATTCAACTCTTTATCAAAAAAGCTCTATTTCCTTTTAATAATAAATTTTTCAATTTAAAAGATGTGAGTTTATTTGCATGAAGAGAACTATAATAAATTTTGAGAATGGAAAAGTGAGACGATGATTGGTTTCTCCCTTCAATGAATTTACTTTGGGCTAAGAAAAATGTGTGTCAGTTATGAAGTCACATTAATTTTAAAGTAGAAGTTCATGAGAGGCAGAGACACTTAGAGAGGGATGTTTTACTTTAAGAATAAGCATAGGGAGGCATCACATGTAAGTAATATTTCATAGGTTTCAAAGAATTTGAGAATTTTTCTGGGGAGCTAAAGAACTTTCAAAATGAGGTAAACTGAACAAAATGGGAAATAGAAAATACAGATAAAGTCTCCACAAATGGCAGTATCCTTGGTATAACTGTATTTTACAGTTGGAGAAGTATTAATAAAAGAAGCATGGCACACAGGTAACCTTACCTGAAGCAAATCTCAAAATAATTGTGCTAAGGGATCAAAAAAAGCCAAACAACAAAACATAATTTATTCAATTGCTTTATTTTTTAAAACTGTGAATTGAAAATTGTTTTGTAATGAATGAGGAAATCAGGAGAGTGTGTGACAGATATATTCATCTTTTTTTGGCTGTGATGAACTTCACAGATGTATGTATATGTCAACACTCATCAAAATGTCCACTCTAAATAAATACAGTTTTGCATATGTCCATTATACACCTAATGAAAACAATTATATAGAGAAAGGAGGTAGGTTGCTACCTTTATAAGTGATATCATTTGTGTGCTGGTCCTAGATGTTCCATAATGTTGAGGAAGTTCTCTACTGTTCCTAGTTTGCTGAGTTTTTTATCAGGAATCAATGTTATATTTTGGCAAATTATTTTTCTAGATGGTAATACAGCATTTAATAATTAACATGTTAATACGGCAATATGTATTGATTAATGTTTTATTTAGAGTTTACTTTTAGAGAAGTTTTAGGTTCACAGCAATTGAGGGAAAGTTATTTCCATGAACTCAACCCCACACATACACAGCCTCCTCTATTATCAACATTCCTCACTAGATGGCCAAACCATCTACAATAGATGAACCTACATGCACATATCTTTATCACCCCAAAATTTGTTGTTCATATTAGGATTCACTCTTGGTGTTGTGTATTCTATGGGTTTGGACAAATGTGTAATGGCATGTATCTATCATTATGGCTATCACAGAGTATTTTCACTGCCTTAAAACTCTTCTATGTTCCACCTATTCATTCCTCCCCTCCTTCCAACCCCTAACCTAGCAACCACTGATCCTTTTACTGTCTCCATAGTTTTGACTTTTCTATAATGTCATAATTGAAGGAACTTCCCAGGTGATGCTGGTGGTAAAGAATCTGCCTGCCAGTGCAGGAGACATAAGAGATGTGGGTTTAATCCCTGGGTCAGGAAGGTCCTGTGGAGAAGGAAATGGCAACCCATGGCAGTATTCTTGCCTGAAGAATTCCACTGACAGAGAAATCTGGTGGGCTATAGTCCATAGGGTCACACAGAGTCAGACATGACTGAAGCAACTTAGCACACACACATATAGTTAAAATCATAGAGTATGTAGTCTTTTCAGACTGACTTCTTTCACTTATATATCTATCCCTTTACTGAAGGACATCTTGGTTACTTCTGCATTCCACAATAATGAATAAAGCTGACATAAAGATCCATTTATGTTCAGTTTTGTGAAACAAAACAAAACTAACTTCCCAACTTGCTGTACCATTTTTGCATATCTATCAGAAATAAAGGAGAGTTCCTTTTGCTCTGTATCATTGCCAGTATTTGCTGATGTCCATGTTTCGAATTTTGGTCCTTCTAACAGGTGTACAGGTGTATCTCATTGTTTCAAATTGCATTTCCCTGATCTGATGACATATACTATGCATCATCTTTTCATACGCTTCTTTCCTGTTTGTGGATCTTCTTTGGTAAAATGTATCTTAAGATCCTTTGTCAGCTTTAAAGTGCATGTTTGTTTTCTCATTGTTGAGCTTCAAGAGTTGTATATAAGATTTGTGTGCTTTGGATAACAGCCCTTTATCATATGTGTCTTTTGCAAATATTTCCCCTAGTTTTCCATACCAATTGCATCATTTCACAACTCCACCAACAGTTCACAAGGGTTTCATTTTCTCTACAATCTCACTGACAGTTGGTATTTTCTGTTGTTGTTGTTGTTGTTGTTGTTGTTGTTTTGACGGTAGCCATCCCAATGGATGGCCTTCCCAGGTGGCTCAGCTGTAAAGAATCTACCTATAATGCAGGAGATGCAGATTCAATCCCTGGGTCAGGAAGATCCCCTGCAGAAGAAAATGGCAACCCACTTCAGTATTCTTGCCTGGAGAATCCCATGGACAGAGAAGCCTGGTGAGATACAGTCCATGGGATCACAAAGAGCTGGGATGTGACTGAGCGACTAAACATCAAAAACAAAAATGAAAACACACAATTACAGAAAATAATATTGTAGACTCTCATATACTATGACACAGATAAAGCAGGAGAATCTTCCTTAACTACCTTCATCATAGGATAATTTTAATTAATCATTTGATATTTTTGTGAAGTTGCTAGATTTTAAGCTATCATTTGTGTCATTGAAATAGTGCATGTTACACATATGTTGCATTTAGGCATATGAACCATGCCTTCAATGAAATAGCATAATTGTTCTCCAATAAGTGAATTAACCTTAAAACTATGAGGATTATGATGGCAGGTAAGCACTAAACAAAGTGGCTTATGTAACAAATAGTGGGGTCAGAAGGGGTTTAATATTGAGATTCTATTTGTTTTCAAAATAATAGTTGGAGGTTATACAGAGAGCTTAGTTTGCAGTTTGGTACTTGCTGAGATGTCAGTGATTTTTTTTTTTTTCATCATGACATTTCTGTACCATGTCCCACTAGTTTTTCCTTCCTTCAGAAGGATCTCTCCACCCAGCTCCCCTCATCGTTTCACTCCTTGCTCTATTTCACCTAAATACAGCTTTATTCTGAAGGAGCTAGGAAAAAATGCTTAACCCTCTCAGTGAAGCCATTTGTTATAGGAACACGCACCTACTGGACTGAACAGTTATTTACCAAATAAATAATTAAGTTGAAATTTCAAAAGTATTGATTGTGTGAGAAGAGATATTTAGAGAGAGAACAAAAAAACAACAAGACAGGAGATAAGTAGCATGGATTAATAATAAAGTTCAAGTCAAAGCCTCGGTAAAAAACAATGAATTGACATCTTTAAAAAAAAAAACAATGATTCTAGCACTTATGCTTGGTTATGTGTAAGAACCTGTTGTTGTTATTCAGTTGCCAAGCTGTGTCCGACTCTTTGCGACCCCAGGGACTGCAGCACACCAGGCTTCCCTGTCTCTCACCATCTCCCGGAGTTTGCTCAAATTCATGTCCATTGCATCAGTAACTGCTATCCAAGATGCTACGGACAAGAAGCATGTGTCTGACTAAGTGACTAAAGTGACTAGCACTCACCTAGTACATTGGCTGTTTTCATGGATTACATAAATAGTAATTTAGAGAGGTTGAAGGATAAAAGGACACATAGAATAAAACTATTAAGAACTAATGGTACCCACAATTCTATAGCCTGCAAATAAAGCCTTTATCATTTTTTAAGACTCTGCATATAAGCAATCATGATATTTGTCTTTGTCTGACTAATGCCACTAAGTATGATAATCTCCAGTCCATCCGTATGGTTGCAAATGCATCATTTCAGGGAAAGTATATAATGGCTAAATAATTTCTATGGTTGCTTCCAAAAATTCTAAAATAATATTCCTGCTTTAGAAATGAAATTAATTTCATTGCATTAAATAATTCTCCTAAGAGGACTAGATTTTACTGCTATTTTGAAAAATAATGTATTCATGAGACATTACATTTTGTAATATAACTATAATAGGAATTAAATCTCACCAGATTCATCTCAGAATTCAGAAGTTTTCAGAGTAGAAAAAGAGAAGATGATGCAAAGTTGTCATTCTTTATAATATCATCAGGAGGGTTAAGATCAACAGCCCATAATCAAATATCTTAATATTATCATAGGAAAATTCGTGAATATTCAAACCAAGAGGCATAAAATCAGATGATGAGTAACCTCATATCTCTTCAGGTCAGGATTTGCAACTAAATGAGATCAGCTAAGGTCACATTTTTCTGAAAAAATGTTACCAAAAAAAAAGTATTTAGAGCTGTTTGGACTTCATATATTTTAATAATGTTTTATACTAAAGTAAGAAAAATTATCTTTGTGTAAATCTGAGTCCACTTATTTTTCCTTATTTGAATTATCCCATTTATTGTGTAATCAATTTCATTCAGCTCCTTCAAACTTGTTTCCTGGTCCATTCTTGCTGTTGTTATTCAGTCGCTTGTATCCAGTACTTTGCAATCTCTCTATCCTTCACCATCTCCCAGAGTTGCTCAAACTCATGTCCATTGAGTTATTGATGCCATCCAACCATCTCATTCTCTGTCTCCCTCTTCTTTTGCATTCCATCTTTCCCAGAATTAGGGTCTTTTCCAATGAGATGGCTGTTTGCATCAGGTGGCCAAAGTATTGGAGCTTCAGCATCAGTCCTTCTAATTAATATTCAGGATTGATTTTCTTTAGGATTGATTGGTTTGATATCTGTGCAGCCCAAGGAGCTCTCAAGCACCTTCCCCAGCACCACAACTCAAAAACATCAATTCTTCAGTGTTCAGCCTTCTTTATAGTCCAGCTCTCACATCCATACCTGACTACTATGACCCATCTGTCTTGGATGGCTCTGCATGGCATGGCTCATAGCTTCATTGAGTTACACAAGTCCTTTCCCCAAGACAAGGTTGTGATCCATGAAGGGGCCATTTTAGTTATCTTGAATAGTTTAATCCTTCTCCCTACAATGGTATTTATGCAATAAAATTTGTCCTAGAAAGTAACAATAGACATACTACATTACCTTGAAGTTTCATTAATAAAAGTGGGGAAATAAGGTTAAATTTTATTAATAAGATATTATTTAATAGTGTTCAAGTGCTCTGAAATTCATGCCTATTGAGTCCTTTGTAGAGAAAAAAAATTTGCAAATGGGAATTACCTGTTTGCATTTCATGACAGTTAAAGGTAGTATTTTGAAATATGTTGTGTGTGCATTTACACGCCACATGCTTGTGTGTTTGGAATGTGTAGTTGGGGGGATTGAGTGAAAGTGTCTTGGTGCATTTAAACATGTGTCTATATAGAAATGTACAGGCTTCTCAGGTGGCATAGTGGTAAAGAATCCTCCTGCAATGCAGAAGACACAAGTTATGGGGGTACAATCCCTGTGTCAGAAAGATTCTCTGGAGAAGGAAATGGCAACTCACTTTAGTATTCTTGCCTGGGAAATCCTGTAGACAAAGGAGCCTGATGGGCTACAATCCATGGGGGTTCCAAAAGAGTTCATAAAAGGTAGTTCTGAATACAATTTTTCTTACTATCTCAGGGTCCAATAATAGGACACAATCTGTTTTGCAAAAGTCTTCCCTGGTGGCTCAGATGGTAAAGAATCTGCCTGCAGTGTGGGAGATCTGGGTTCATTCCCTGGATTGGGAAGGTGCCCTGGAGAAGCGAACAGCTACCCACTCCAGTATTCTTGCCTGGAGAATTCCATGGACAGAGGAGCCTGGCAGGCTACAGTCCATGGGGTCACAGAGTCGGACACAACTGAGCAACTTTCATTTTCACTTTTATGGATGTCTACTGCAGATTATCTTCCTCATCTTAGAAGTCTACTTGTGATTCTTCTTTGTAGGCTTGAGGTAAGTCGACACAGCAACCTTCCCCTCTGAACATAAGCATAATGCCATTTATTCAGCTAGGTCACAAGGTCCATACGGCAGTCACTTTATTGCCAACCTGGAGCTAACTGGATTTGGATAAATCATGCTTGTGGATTTAATACTGTTCTTATGTCTTTAAGGTTGCTACGGAACTTTGCCTCTGAAATATGGCATTATTTTGATTTCTTTCCTTTGTGAATGAGAGGGAGAAAGTTTCATAGACTTCTAATTGACCTTCCGTCATATCCCAGAAACTGAAAACACTGATGTGAAGTTTTGACCTTTATTTATATCTATTTTAGTTGTACATTTGATCATTAGATATCACCAGGGGCTCTATAGACTTATTGAATGTACTATGAACCAGACTTGATCATAGACTGAACTTATTGCAAAGTCCCCATACATACCCACTCAACAGAAATCCATGACATACTTTGGGTCTTCTTTTATTACTGTTAATTTAGACCCTGAGTCTGATAGTCTTCAAATGCTTTGGCATTCCTCCTTCCCAGGATATTAATACCAAAGTAAATGGTCATATATCCCTTTGGGAAGGATTCAGAACTCATTATCAAAAAGACCTTGCCATGGTAGTAAATGATCCTTGCATTTCTGAGTGAGGCCTGTCTTACATGCAATAGTTTCCAGGTCTGAAAACTGACTAGGATCCAGGAAACTGGCAAAACTTTTATTTGGTGTGGCTAGTCATGGTTTCCTGATTATCTATCCTTCAGTTCTTTTGAAATACATTATAGCCAGATACTCATTAATTATGCCACAATAACATACCCTAATAACTAACCCTAACTCTTCACTCTCTATAGGGGCTTCTCAAGTGGCACAGTGATGAAGAATCTGCCTGCCAATGCAGGAGATGTAAGAGATGCAAGTTTGATCCCTGGATTGGGAAAATCCCCTGGAGGAGGAAATGGCAACCCACTCCAGGATTCTTGCCTGGAGAATCCCATGGACAGAGGAGCTGGGTGGGCTACAGTCCATGGGGTCACAGAGGATCGGGAAGGTCTGAAATGACAGCACACACACAGCTTACTATCTATAGATACTGATGTAGTTTGAAACTCTAAAACTCCCTCCGCATTTCAATAATCCTGCCAACATTTCATTTCCATTGATAAAGCACCTCCACTCAGCCTGCACTCAGTTTTGTAATGGCATATCTTACTGTCACATTTGTCCTACAGAGAGCAGTCACCACTGATCCTTTCAGAGTCCATATCACCAGAACCTCCCTCTTGCTTTGATAAATGAAGTGTCTTCTGGGACCACTCATACATTGTATCCATCTGGTGGGTTTTCTGACCTTATCTGGTGTACGTTCTCACAGCCACTTGTTTGAGTGTTTCTGTTCCTTCCTTCGACATCTCTTATAGTAGATTTGGTATTTCTACTTCATACGCCATGGGTGGTAACTTTCTTCAGGCTTTTGAGGATCGCTTGCTAGGATGTGCACTCTGTATCATGGGGAAAGAGTTGCATATTGATATAATTTCCGTTTTGGAAACTGATATCCAGATCCATGTTCATTCTCCTGCTCCTCCTGGGGAATTTTGTCAAGATCTCACAGATATATCAAAAAAGTTGAAAAGTAAAAGCATTTGTCTCCCAGTCTTGTCTGACTATTTGCAATCCTATAGACTGTGGCCCACCAGGCTCCTCTGTCCATGGGATTCTCCAGGCAAGAATACTGGAGTGGTTTGTCATGCCCTTTTCCAGGGGATCTTCCTGATCCATGGATCGAATCTAGATCTCCTGCATTGCAGACAGATTCTTTACCATCTGAGCCACTAGCAAAACTCCTTATACACCAAAGGATAGCCCCCTTTTTCCTCTTAGCCAAACCAGCACTTTCCTACTTATATTGTGACTTGTTCTTTGTCATTGGCCTTTAGACAAGAGAAGGGTGTGAGATGATTGGAGAGAAATTTTTGGCTTGATTGGCAGAGGCATCTGTATCATCTTCAAAGAAGCTGGAATCTGTTGCCTTCCACAAAGAGGAAGCCTAGATTTTTGTTGTTGTTACTGTTA
Organism: Ovis canadensis; assembly: GCF_042477335.2. NCBI lineage: Eukaryota > Metazoa > Chordata > Mammalia > Artiodactyla > Bovidae > Ovis > Ovis canadensis. Next base: position 110,329,671 of record NC_091246.1, read on the forward strand.
CTCAGAATTTCCCAACCCAAGTCTAATAATTCCACCCCTCCCAATCAGGGTCCTGACTTTGACACAGTATAATTTTCAATGATGAAAGTTCAGCTTTCTCTGGAGCAACACTCTCCTTGCAAGCAAGTATTGGTTTGAAGCTTTTTCTGACCTCTATTACAGGAGATGAAATTCTCCCCCTATGATATCAAGAAGATGCTCCTGTTTTCCCATTCATCATTCTCATCCTTTCATTAACTTTCTTTTTCTAATTCCTCATTAGTGCCCAACAAGGCCACTTCATTCTCAAGTCTTTGTAATGATTGTTTGCCCAGTGTTTCTCAAGTGTGTGATTAATGCAGCATCAGGGCCCTTTGGAAGCTGAATCTGGCCTCTGTACACCAACACTGAATTAAATCTCAGAGATGAGGACTTCCCTGGTGGTCCAGTGAATAAGACTCCATCCTACCAGTGCAGGGAGCCCAGGTTTGATCCCTGGTTGGGGAACTAAGTTCCCCTATACCACAGCTAGCCCTCATTACAACTAGAGAAATTTGCATACCACAAGGAAGACCCAGAGCAGCCAAAATAAATAACAAATTTTAAAAATAAGCAAATAAAATCTCCAAGATAGAGTTTTGGGTGACGTAGAAAAGAATAGCTTTATTGCTTTGTCAGCCAAAGAGGGTCAAAATGGGCCCTCCAGAATATGTGCCCCGGTGTGGGAGGGTGGGAAGCTTATGAGGAGCCAAGGGGTGGGGTTACTGGTAAGGATAGGATGCAGGCAGGGCCTGTACTCCTTCAATCCAAAGATCACTTCACATCAGGTGATGATGGCAAGCTGTGATCTTTTCTGGAGTGAAGAGTGCTTTAGCAAGTAGTTGGAATCTTCCATTTGTTTGGGGCTTCAGTTTTACAGAAGAGCTCAAAGCTATTGCTTTGTGTATACCATAAGGGAGATCAAGGACCTGTTCCAAGGCTGCACTATTGTTTCCTGACTGCCCCTCCCTTGTTTCTTCATCCTCTCCTTTCCCTGATTAGCAACTGTTTGAATCTGCCCTTTGGGACTCAGGGAGGGTCAAGGAGGCTAAATGAAGCCTATTTCCTGCCAAGAAGGAAATGGGGATCTTGGAAATGTTTTTGAGCCCAGTAGCCCCACAGGATCCTGCTTGGTTTCACTTTTTCTGACCAAGAGTTAACTTCCAGTAAATTTGAACACTCACACCAATTGCACCAAGCTGGAGGCTCTGTGTTCTCAACCTATCACAAATGGTGGTGTTGTATTACCAATAGCTGGTGGATGATCTGGCTCTGAAATCCAGGGTCTGCTGGCTTAAACCACACTGGTGCCAACTGATGCTGTTGAGGTCCCCTGAGAAGCACTCTGTGGGGGAGGTTTTTGTGCCCCATTTACTGAACAGAATCAGAAAAATCAGTTTATTCAGGAAGAGCAGAGAATTGCAGTTTGGGACAGGCAAACTATGGAGAATCGTTGCCAAGTTCAAGAGACAAAGGAAAGATCAGCTTTCATTAGGTTTCAGAAGTAAATTGGGGAGGCTGGTTTTGAGTAAAAGTTCTTTGGAGAAGAACAAGGGCTGGAGGCTTGGTGGCTTCTCATTGCCTGCAGGTGGGGGTGAGAGGATTATTTGGGGGGCAGGGAGGGATCTTCCTTCCTTTTCTTAAAAGCAAGAGATGAAATTCCCACATAAAAGGTGTCCTCCCTTGCAGCAGAAGTAAAGCAATGTCCATTTCACCATGAATAAGAAGTTGATCCTGAGAGCATTTTATACATAGAATTCTATACAAACAAACCTTGTTAAGGTAATTCTTCCTTCTTCCTACAAGTCATGCAGGATGCAAAGAAGGGCCCATGCCTGAGAACTCTCCCTCAGGGCTTTCTGACTCCACTTTAAATGAGATTTTCTTTATGAATTTTCACAGGAGAAAGAATTTTGCAGAAGGACAAAGTGAATCACGATCTTTTGTTGAAATAGCTCCTTAGTGTCGTTACACATTGCCCAGGCATACAGTGGGAGATGTTCCTAATGAGAATGCTCTCTTCACCTGATGGCAGACCAGAAAGGAACTTTGGTGAAAGCTGCTGACCGCCAGCCCCTCTGGGAGGTCAGGGGACGCGAGCCTCAGTCCTCAGAAATGATTATCTAATAGAGCATTGTTCATCAATGTGAAAGATGGAAACAATATAAATTCACATCAATAGGGGGTATATGTAACCTATTTGCAGGGCAGGAATAAAGATGCAGATGTAGAAAGCACACATGTGGACGACTCAGTGGTAGGGAAGGGGAGGGTGGGACCAGTTGGGAGAGTAGTATTTACACATTTCTGTGTGTAGGACAGACAGCGAGTGGGAAGCTGCTATACAGCACAGGGGGCTCAGATCAGTACTCTGTGATGATAGAGGGGTGGGATGCAGAGATTTCCGAGAGTGAGGGGATATATGTACACATATAGCTGATTCACTTTGTTGTATAGCAGAAGGTAACACAACATCATAAACCAAATATGCCCCAATAAAAAATGGTAAAGATAAATAGACAATAATATTAAAGTTAAAATCAATAAAAGTAGACCTTCAGATGGCAATGTAGACAGTTCTCAAAAAAATGTGAAATTGAATACTAAAGGCAACATACAGAGTAACACATGTGTGTATCATTTACACAAATATATAATACACAGAATAAGTCCCTGTATTCTGCATTAATATAATCGAGTATTTATGAAAATAATAGCTAAAAAGATAAATATACAATTATTGACAGTTGTTTGTCATTGAAGAGAGGAACCCACAGAGAATACAAGTTTCTCTGAATAGTATCACTGTATCATTTGTATGAGGGGATTCCCTGGTAGCACAGATAGGAAAGAATCCACCTACAATGCAGGAGACCTGAGTTTGATCCCTGGGTCAGGAAGATCCCATGGAGAAAGGAATGGCTACCCAATCCTTGCCTGGAAAATCCAATGAGCAGAGGAGCCTGGCAGGCTCCCAAGGGATGACTGAGGGACTAACACTTTCATGCTGCTGCTGCTGCTTAGTCATTTCAGTTGTGTCTGACTCTGTGTGACCCGATAGACTGTAGCCTGCCAGGTTCCTCTGTCCATGGGATTCTTTGGGCAAGAGTACTGAAGTGGGTTGCCATGCCCTCCTCCAGGGGATCTTCCCAGCCCAGGGATCAAACCCAGGTCTCCTGCCCGGAGGCAGATTCTTTACCACTGAACCACCAGAGAAGCCCCCAATTTTTATATATACATACAATCATTTGTATGAAAATATGGAGCAAGCTTTTGCTAGTACAAATATTTAAACTCTGGTCTCTCCAGTGGCAAGGTGAATGCTTAGCAGTGAAAGTTCTTGGTGGCATTTGACAGAGTGGGGGTGGGCATTCAAGGATCTCTGATTCTTTATGTCTCAGTGTCTAAAGAACTCCCTGAGAGGCAAAGTGATGGATAAGAAGTAATTTATTAGAATAAGACATAGGATGTTTGTGTACCTTACAGATAGGTGGGTGAGAGGGTGCCAAGCCCTGAGAAGTTAGTGGACTAAAGTTTTATAAACAAAGGAAAAGTGAGGAGGGGGGAAAGACCACCTTATTCCTTATTCTTGGTGCATACTACATGCTAAATTGCTTCAGTCATGTCTGACTCTTTGCAACCCCATGGACTGTAGCCATGGGAGCCCAGGGAAAGGCTCCTCTGTCCCTGGGATTCTCCAGGCAAAAAAACTGGAGTGAGTTGCCATGCCCTCCTCCAGAGGATCTTCCCAAGCCAGGGATCAAACCTGCATCACAATGTCTCCTGTATTGGCAGTAGGGTTCTTTGCCACTAGAGCCACCTGGGAAGCCAGATATTGCATTTCTATCACTTTCTTCTCTGTGTCAGGTGACGGAGGTTCTTTGTTTCCCACAGGGACTGTCATGGCACTATGGAGAAATTATTTCAGGTCTCTGTACAATAAGGGTCTTTCACTTTGAAATGTCACCTCTCCATAAATTCTTATTTTTTATGTGTTCAGAGAGCATGTCCTAGGGATTAACTTATTGAGCTCACTGGGAAAGTTGTGGGTCTCATGCCACCATTGTTTTCTGGTTTGCAGACTTCTGTGTGTGGCTTTGTTGCTAAGCAAGCTTGCTTGGTTTTGTGGTTAAGCAAACCTGCTGTCTTGTTCAATCATTAATTTACAGGAGTCTTTCATACTTTTTTCCTTTACTTATAATCCCCTAGTGGGATTAACTGTTTAATTACCTACTTTGTCCTTTTTCTCTGTCCTTATCAGTAATATCCTGAAACCTTTCCCTAAGCATTATCTGTGCTGTGCTGTTTGTTCAGTCATGCCTGACTCTGCAACCCCATGGACTGTAACCTGCCAGGCTCCTCAGCAGGGTTCTCTAGGCCAGAATACTGGAGTAGATTGCCATTTTCTCCTCCAGGGTATCTTCCCAAACCAGGGATGGAACCCACATCTCTTATATCTCCTGCATTAGCAGGCGGGTTCTTTACCACTAGTGTAAACATTATCTACTTTATCCCAAAACAGCGCTCTCCCATTTTCTCTTCATTTCCACTGCTGCCAAGTACATTCATATCTTACTATGTGTGCTTGAATGATTTAATGTTATCATATGTTGACTGGCTACCACCTCCAACCCATTTTTTATGTTATTATTATGAAATAGTAACTTTCCCTAAACACATTACTAATAATATCACTATCCTGTTCAAATCCATCAGTTGTTTCTCACTGTCCAGTGAAACATGGAAGAAAAAAAAAAGAGAGAACATATAAGCAAATAGATAATAATAATAATTTTTAAAAAATTCCAGGATATCAGTACCGAACAAAATGACTCCAGAAGTATAATAAAGAGAAAAAAGAGATTTTTTTTCCTCAAACAATAAAGCACCTTTTGACTCGATGGACATGAGTCTGAGTGAACTCTGGGAGTTGGTGATGGACAGGGAGGCCTGGCGTGCTGCGATTCATGGGGTCTCAAAGAGTCGGACACGACTGAGTGACTGAACTGAACTTAACTGAATCTTAAATTATGCTTTAAATTATTCCTTCTTTTTTTTTTTACAAGAAATCTTCAGATTTAGGAGATAACATTCATGTTTCTTATAATTAGGACAAACTGCTTCACTTAGCACTGACCTATTTGACCTGATTATGCTAGGATAATTATTAATAGTAAGAGTACTTCTTTTTATCCTCACAAATCCTCTAGTTTGTCCTAAAATTTGTATATTCACCCTACATCAAACCTCATATTTTTGAAACCAAAATCCTTGTAGCCTTTAATTATGTGAAGCTATTATTATATATTTAAGTCTTAAAAAGTCTAACTCTAGTAAAAATCGTGGTGAAAGTTTATACAACATTAAAGATCACCCTCAAGGTATTCAGAGGGAAAAAAAATAGATACATGGAAAAATAATGAGAATAAGACAGGTATCAGAATCTCATCAGTTAAATTTGAACACTGGAAAACAGAGCAAGGTGTTCACAATTCTTATGTAAATTTGTATTGAGCTTAGAATTATATTTCATTAATCAGGTGTGAGAGAAGATAAAAGCATTTTCAGAAGTGTAACAAGATAAAGTTTTCTTTTATGTCCTACTTTTTAAAGAGTTACTAAAGGATGCTTTTCCAAAAAATGAATGTCAAGAATTACATATGAGATCCCAGACCTATGGATCCTCAAGAGAGAGAGAGGAGTCTTCAGGTGTCACCTGGGTGACTGGAGAGAAAGGAAGCATCACAGTGTAGAACACAAGGGATAAAAATCTGAGACTCAAGAGTAAATGAAGGAGTCAGCAGAATAAACAGGAAGATTGATGGCTTAGGAAAGCAGGGGAATATGCTGATTCTTAGCCAAGAAAAGATGGCGTGAGAAGCAGAAATACAAATGTATGGCTTGAAGTTTTACTGATGATCTATTGCAGAAGGGCAAGGCAACCCACTCCAGTATTCTTGTAGGGAAAATTCCATGGGCAGAGGAACCTGGTGGGCTACAGTCCATGGGGTCACAAAGAGTTGGACATGACTGAAGCGGCTTGGCATGACCGCATGGGTAGAAGAACTGAGAATAAAATCATAATTGGGAAAAAGGAGGATGAAGAGAGATGCAGCCTTGTATAAATGAGGTAAATCTCATCTACCAAAGCAGAAAATAATAGATTAGGTCAAAAGTGTAAATAAAGACATTAAAAAATCAATAAGAAGTGCAAGCAAATTATTCACAGATAAGGGAATAAAGTCTAGAATAGCTAAATCAGGTTAATGGTATACATATATATATACACACACACACATATACACAACAGTTTCTTTCTGAAGTCTTACATTTCAGCAAGACTCTGTTGTTCATTCTAGAATTTTATGTTACACACACACAAACACACACCCACATATATTTCCTTCATTGATAAATAAGCAAGCAAATCTACAGATTATGAGGTAGACGATTAGGCACTGCCTATGCTAACTTCCCTGATGGCTCAGTAGTAAAGAATTCACCTGCCAATGCGGGAGATGAGGGTTTGATAACTGGGTGAAGAAGATCTTCTAGAGAAGGAAATGACAACCCACCCCAGTATTCTTTTTACTTAGGAAATACTATGGACAGAGGGGCCTGGAGGGCTATAGTATACGGGTTTGCAAAGAGTTAGACACGACTTAGCAACTAAACAACAACAATGCTAGCTTGTAGTATAGCTTTGCTTTCCGGTTTCTGTCATCAAAATACAATCACATTGGTCCAGAAAAAATACCTACTTTCATCAGAGGAAAAATTCACTAGATTAATTTTAGTTTCAGTTCAATGCAGTTGCTCAGTCATGTCTGACTCTTTGCAACCCCATGAACCACAGCATGCCAGGCCTCCCTGTCCATCACCAACTCCCAGAGTCCACCCAAACCCATGTCCATTGAGTCGGAGATGCCATTCAACCATCTCTTCCTCTGTCACCCCCTTCTTCTCCTGCCCTCAGTCTTTTCCAGCATCAAGGTCTTTTTCAATGAGTCAGCTCTTCGCATCAGGTGGCCAAAGTATTGGAGTTTCAGCTTCAACATCAGTCCTTCCAGTTAACACCCAGGACTGATTTCCTTTAGGATGGACTGGTTGGATCTTGTTGCAGTCCAAGGGACTCTCAAGACTCTTCTCCAACACCACACTTCAAAAGCATTAATTCTTTGGTGCTTAGCTTTCTTAATAGTCCAACTCTCACATCCATACATCATTACTGGAAAAACCATAGCCTTGACTAGATGGACCTTTCTTAGAAAAGCAGTGTCTCTGCTTTTTAATATGCTGTCTAGGTTGGTCATAACTTTCCTTCCAAGGAGTAAGCCTCTCTTAATTTCATGGCTGCAATCACCATCTGCAGTGATTTTGGAGCCCAGAAAAATGAAGTCTGACACTCTTTCCACTGTTTCTCCATCTATTTCACATGGAGTGATGGGACCGGATGCCATGATCTTCGTTTTCTGAATGGTGAGCTTTAAGCCAACTTTTTCACTCTCCTCTTTCATTTTCATCACTTTTTGTTTAGTTCTTCTTCACTTTCTGTCATAAGGGTGGTGTCATCTGCATATCTGAGGTTATTGATATTTCTCCTGGCAATCTTGATTCCAGCTTGTGCTTCTTCCAGCCCAGTGTTTCTCATGATGTACTCTGCATATAAGTTAAATAAGCAGGGTGACAATATACAGCCTTGACGTACTCCTTTTCCTATTTGGAACCAGTCTGTTGTTCCATGTCCAGTTCTAACTATTGCTTCCTGACCCGCAAATAGGTTTCTCAAGAGGCAGGTCAGGTGGTCTGGTATTTCATTTCTCTCAGAATTTTCCACAGTTTATTGTGATCCACACAGTCAAAGGCTTTGGCACAGTGAATAAAGCAGAAATAGATGTTTGATCTCTGGTTCCTCTGCCTTTCCTAAAACCAGCTTGAACATCTGGAAGTTCACGGTTCATATATTGCTTAGGCCTGGTTTGGAGAATTTTAAGCATCAGTTTATTAGCATGCAAGTTGAGTACAATTGTGTGGTAGTTTGAGCATTCTTTGGCATTGTCTTTCTTTGGGATTATTAACATATCCATTAATTCATATGACAAATATATGTGGGGTGTCTTTCACTCTACTACGTGAGAGTCAGAATGTAAAACAAACAAAAAATGCAAATCCATTTTTTTTCTAATTTATAATATTTTACACTAATGATATACTAATCATATAAGACAATTAAATAGCATTTAGACTAAGAATGTTCTAAGTGTTCAGACACTAAAACTGATTGAGTATGTTTTAATTTTATAACATGCTACTTTAAAGAAGTGAATTGTACTAAAAAGAGAATGAAGAAGAATTGGATCTATGGAAGAGTCACTGGTAGCAGAGGAGGGAAAAAAGCAAAAATGAGGGGAACAAAAGATAATAACAGAACCTTTGAGGAGGAATATGAAAACAATACAAAAAACTTGCACAGTTTTGGTGACAAAGACACAGTTCAGCTGCTGTGGGTGCATAGGTCTGAGTAACATTCTGGACCAGGTCGTTGGGGTTTTGTGAACACTGGTTCCTGTCTACAAAGGTAGCTGAATGGAGGAAGGCATGGGCACAGAGCACAAGCAGGCAGAGTGGTAGGTGAGGATGGAATCTCAGCAGAATTATTAGAGACTTCAACAATGCAGAATTGAGTGACAGTCAGTGCCAGTTCTTCTCTAAGGAGGAGGTGAACAGGGCTGCTAGCCATTGAGACTGAAAGCACATGAATGTTCAAAAAACATTTTGAAGGACAAAGGAACAAAGATTGTGGCTGCAGAAGGCTGATGGAATGAAGGAAGCTTGAAGGATAAAGTAGATGTAGAGCTTTTCATCCTAGTAGCATTAAAATCATGTTAATATTTTATAAATAAGTTTACTTGCATCTTTTTTTTTTTTTAGTTCAGTTCACTCAGTCATGTCCGACTCTTTGTGAACTCATCAACTACAGCACACCAGGCCTCCCTGCCCATCATCAACTCCCCAAGCTTGCTCAAACTTATGTTCATCGAATCAGTGATGCCATCCAACCATCTTATCCTCTGTTGTCCCCTTCTCCTCCCACCTTCAATCTTTCCCAGCATCAGGGTCTTTTCCAATGGGTAAGTTCTTTGCATTATGTAGCCCAAGTATTGGAGCTTCAGCTTCAGCATCAGTCCTGAAAATGTATATTCAGGACTGATTTCCTTTAGGATTGGTTGGTTTGATCTTGCAGTCCAAGGGACTCTCAAGAGTCTTCTCTAAAACCACAGTTCAAAAGCATCAATTCTTTGGCACTCAGCTTTTTTTTTTTAGGTACCAATTCAGTTCAGTTCAGTCACTCAGTCGTGTCCGACTCTGCCACCCCATGAACTGCAGCACGCCAGGCCTCCCTGTCCATCACCAGTTCCCGGAGTTCACTCAGACTCATATCCATCGAGTCTGTGACGCCATCCAAACATCTCATCCTCTGTCATCCCCTTCTCCTCCTGCCCCCAATCCCTCCCAGCATCAGAGTCTTTTCCAATGAGTCAACTCTTCACATGAGGTGGCCAAAGTATGGGAGTTTCAGCTTTAGCATCATTCCTTCCAAAGAACACCCAGGGCTGATCTCCTTTAGAATGGACTGGTTGGATCTCCTTGCAGTCCAAGGGACTCTCAAGAGTCTTCTCCGACACCACAGTTCAAATGCATCAATTCTTCAGTGCTCAGCCTTCTTCACAGTCCAACTCTCGCATCCATACATGACCAGTGGAAAAACCATATGACATTTGCATTTCTCTGTGTGAATTACTTAATTTAGTATAATAATCTCTTGATCTGTCCATTCTGCTGCAAATGGCATTATTTTGTTCTTTTTATGGCTAACATTCCACTCTATACATTTTTATCCATTCATCTATAATGGAAAAGAATCTGCAAAAGAATAAATAGACACATACATGGGTGTTTAGTTACTTCATTCATGTCAGACTCTTTGTGACCCACTGGAATGTAGCTTACCAGGCACCTCTGTCCATGGGATTCTCCAGGCAAGACTACTGGAGTGAGTTGCCATGCCTTTCTCCAGGGAGATAGATGACACAGATAAGCTGAATCACTGTGCCGTACACCTGAAACTAACACAAATCAAGTATACTCCAATTGAAAAAATGATGTTACTATAACAGAAATAGGAAAACAAGGACAGGAAATTAATTTAAAAGAACATAATAGAAACAAACAAAAGATAGATAGAAAGTAGAGTAAATGTTAAATCATATCATTGTGAAATAATTTTAGACTTAAGAAATTGCTCAGCTAATGCACGAGCTCCAAATAACTTAAGGAAGTGAATTATACTAGATAACTTTCTTAGAACTCTATTAATTTTGTTTTTCTTTAAGACAAAATCATTTTTAATGTATCTATTAACATGAGACATTAAATTAGAATATATTCATATTTGAGAACATTTATCCCATAATTCTCTGTTACCTGTCCTAATATTTTTTTTAATTTAAGTACTTTCTAGGCAATAAATTTGGTAATTTTCCTTATTATTACATTTCCAACTGATGAAACTTGCTTCACTTTGATGTTTTTCTGGGAAAAGTTTTCCCTCTTCTCTGATGACATCTGAATCATTGAAAGATTGCATCTTGACTGTAAAATTAACAGAATGTTGGTAGGCATATAAATCTTTTCAGATGTTATATATAATTCATGTTTATTTCCCTTCTCTGTTGTGGAAATGAGCCTGGTTATTTACAGTTTATTCAAGGAAGAAGTATGAAAAATGTGTTCTTGCTAAAATTTTGTTGCTAAGAAAAGCAAGTTATTGCTAATCTTGTCTCTTTCCCCACCCCACTGTGGTAACTCACTTGAGCATATGACAAAAAGAACTACCACTGCAGTACTTTTTAAATTTCAAAAAGCCTGATGTAACCTTTTTGTTTCTCTTTAATAAGTTGTGAAATTTCTTCAAAATGCAGAAAATGCACAAACAATATGTCAAAGACAGTGTTAGAAAAATCCAAGAAAAAGTACCAAATATCTTATTATTTCTAGATTAAAATATGCATATCTAATAAATATTATATCAAATTTTGAGGGTAGAGCAAAAGCTTCAGTAGAAGCAAAATCCTGCATATAAAATGAAGTAAGCAACATTTTGATTTTCACTTATAAAAAATCTTACCTGTCAAGCAAGGTAAATGTGAAAAAGATAGATATGAGTAAAATGATATTCATTATTTAAAAATATTTTTTTGTCTGTGTAGCACTCAGAATCTTTAGTTGCAGCATGTGGGATCTAGTTCCATGACCAGGGATTGAACCCAGGGACCCTTCATTGGAAAAGTGCAGTCTTATCCAATGAACCACCATGGAAGTCCTCACAATACTCATTTTTGTCATATATATATAAACATTACTTTTATTGAACAAAAAAGATATTGAGCAGGCAGCAAGGTCATTTTTAATAAGAAATTACTGAAATGTAAGAGTTAATGTGAAATTAATGTTTTTATTAATATGCTAGTACACAAAAACTCAATTTGAAGGAAAATAACTGAACTGACCTTTTATTTACCTTGAGTGAGAGAATAGAAAATCATTGCAATTCAACACAAATGTCAAATGTTCCAATATAAAAAGAGGAGACTTTTTATTAAATAATTCATTTCTCAACTTCTGGGCTCATTTGTTTTCTTCTCCTTGACACATATAAGAAAATATATGGGACTTCGTGGTTGTATACTCTTTATATAATAAATATTATTTTACTGAATTGTCAATAAAATAGGCTTTTGTAAAATCACCTGTCCACTAATTTATTTTTTTAGTGATTGTTTTGTTCTCATATTAAACTATTATCAATTGTGTGAGTAAACTTTTTGAAACATTGTATTATGGAAATGTTCATGCACACACACACCCTCACACACACACACAAGATGAGAGAGAGAAAAGCTAGTGTTCCCCCTTCTTACTATATCTGATCCACAGTAATTGCTACAATCAAACCAATAATGTGTTGATCAATTATTTCTTGAGAATTTTAAAGCAAATTCAAGAAAACAACTTACTCTACACTTAAATAGCCCAATGTGTATTAATATTTCTCATAAGATGTTTTTCTTTTTTAATATAGCCATAATAGTATTCTTACCCATTGGAAAATATGATACAAACTATATCCAGTCCATGTTCAAATGTTCCCATATATCAGAAAAATAATTTTTGCACTTGTTTTCTATGAATTATTGCAAATTTTCTGATATGTATCCTTGTAATATAGCTAATGTAAATTTTACATATGAATACAAATCAACATAAATCTCTGTATTTCTATGGCATGTGTTTGTACAGTTAATTAAACTACATTGTTTAAGTATTACATGCACAGGAGTTTAAATTTTTATTATATGAAATGTGTGATTTTATGAGTTTGTGTGTATGTGTATAAATTTTACTCTGATATAACTATTAGGCTAGATTTTACGTTGTAACCTAAAAGTGATAGTTCAAATTTCAGTTTTCAAAATTAACTCATTAAAACATTCATAAATGGACACCCTTGTCTTGTTCCTGACTTTAGGGGAAATGCTTTCAATTTTTCACCATTGAGGATAATGTTTGCTGTGGGTTTGTCATAGATAGCTTTTATTATGTTGAGGTATGTTCCTTCTATTCCTGCTTTCTGGAGAGTTTTTATCATAAATGGATGTTGAATTTTGTCAAAGGCCTTCTCTGCATCTATTGAGATAATCATATGGTTTTTATTTTTCGATTTGTTAATGTGGTGAATTACATTGATTGATTTGCGGATATTGAAGAATCCTTGCATCCCTGGGATAAAGCCCACTTGGTCATGGTGTATGATCTTTTTAATGTGTTGTTGGATTCTGATTGCTAGAATTTTGTGGAGGATTTTTGCATCTATGTTCATCAGAGATATTGGCCTGTAGTTTTCTTTTTTTGTGACATCTTTGTCAGGTTTTGGTATTAGGGTGATGGTGGCCTCATAGAATGAGTTTGGAAGTTTACCTTCCTCTGCAATTTTCTGGAAGAGTTTGAGTAGGATAGGTGTTAGCTCTTCTCGAAATTTTTGGTAGAATTCAGCTGTGAAGCCATCTGGACCTGGGCTTTTGTTTGCTGGAAGATTTCTGATTACAGTATCAATTTCCGTGCTTGTGATGGGTCTGTTAAGATTTTCTATTTCTTCCAGTTTTGGAAAATCGTACTTTTCTAAGAATTTGTCCATTTCTTCCATGTTGTCCATTTTATTGGCATACAACTGCTGATAGTAGTCTCTTATGATCCTTTGTATTTCTGTGTTGTCTGTTGTGATCTCTCCATTTTCATTTCTAATTTTATTGATTTGATTTTTCTCTCTTTGCTTCTTGATGAGTCTGGCTAATGGTTTGTCAATTTTATTTATCCTTTCAAAGAACCAGCTTTTGGCTTTGTTGATTTTTGCTATGGTCTCTTTTGTTTCTTTTGCATTTATTTCTGCCCTAATTTTTAAGATTTCTTTCCTTCTACTAACTCTGGGGTTCTCCAACTCTTCCTTTTCTAGTTGCTTTAGTTGTAGAGTTAGGTTGTTTATTTGACTTTTTTCTTGCTTCTTGAGGTATGCCTGTATTGCTATGAACTTTCCTCTTAGCACTGCTTTTATAGTGTCCCACAGGTTTTGGGTTGTTGTGTTTTCATTTTCATTAGTTTCTATGCATATTTTGATTTCTTTTTTGATTTCTTCTGTGATTTGTTGGTTATTCAGAAGTGTGTTGTTCAACCTCCATATGTTGGAATTTTTAATAGTTTTTCTCCTGTAATTGAGATCTAATCTTAATGCATTATGGTCAGAAAAGATGCTTGGAATGATTTCAATTTTTTTGAATTTATCAAGTTTAGATTTATGGCCCAGGATGTGGTCTATCCTGGAGAAGGTTCCATGAGCACTTGAAAAAAAGGTGAAATTCGTTGTTTTGGGGTGAAATGTCCTATAGATATCAATTAGGTCTAACTGATCTAATGTATCATTTAAAGTTTGCGTTTCTTTGTTAATTTTCTGTTTAGTTGATCTGTCCATAGGTGTGAGTGGGGTATTAAAGTCTCCCACTATTATTGTGTTATTGTTGATTTCCCCTTTCATACTTGTTAGCATTTGTCTTACATATTGTGGTGCTCCTATATTGGGTGCATATATATTTATAATTGTTATATCTTCTTCTTGGATTGTTCCTTTGATCATTATGTAGTGGCCTTCTTTGTCTCTTTTCACAGCCTTTGTTTTAAAGTCTATTTTATCGGATATGAGTATTGCCACTCCTGCTTTCTTTTGGTCTCTATTCGCGTGGTATATCTTTTTCCAGCCCTTCACTTTCAGTCTGTATGTGTCCCTTGTTTTGAGGTAGGTCTCTTGTAAGCAGCATATAGAGGGGTCTTGTTTTTGTATCCATTCGGCCAGTCTTTGTCTTTTGGTTGGGGCACTGTTTATAATAGCCAGGACATGGAAACAACCTAGATGTCCATCAGCAGATGAATGGATAAGAAAGCTGTGGTACATATACACAATGGAGTATTACTCAGCGGTTAAAAAGAATTCATTTGAATCAGTTCTGATGAGATGGATGAAACTGGAGCCGATTATACAGAGTGAAGTAAGCCAGAAAGAAAAACACCAATACAGTATACTAACACATATATATGGAATTTAGGAAGATGGCAATGACGACCCTGTATGCAAGACAGGGAAAGAGACACAGCTGTGTATAACGAACTTTTGGACTCAGAGGGAGAGGGAGAGGGTGGGATGATTTGGGAGAATGACATTCTAACATGTATACTATCATGTGAATTGAATCGCCAGTCTATGTCTGACGCAGGATGCAGCATGCTTGGGGCTGGTGCATGGGGATGACCCAGAAAGATGTTATGGGGAGGGAGGTGGGAGGGGGGTTCATGTTTGGGAATGCATGTAAGAATTAAAGATTTTAAAATTTAAAAAATAAAAAAACTAAAAATAAAAAAAAAAGTTAAAAAAAAAACATTCATAAATATTTACTGAACACACACATACCAAGAACCTCTTACTATGCCACCATTTGTCTACAAGCCAAAAATCAAAAAGAGAAAACTTATAATTTCCTTGGTGTTTTTCATGGTAAGTCAATGAAATATTGTATGAGAGGGAAAAATGAATTTGATAACACGTAGAGAAAACTCATGAGCTGAAAATCAGTGGCTGAAATGGCTTTTATGAAGTAGATGGTAATTTTATTTTGTTTTCTAGGCAGCAACTTTCACAAACTAACATGGAAGTAAGTCAACAGAAGATCTGTTTGTTGTTGTTCAGTAATTCAGTTGTGTCTGCTTCTTGGCAACCACATGGACGGTAGCCTGCCAGACTCCTCTCTCCTTGGGATTCTCCAGGCAAGAATGCTTCTGTGGATTGCCATGTTCTTCTTTCGGGGATCTTCCCAACCCAAGGATTGAACCTGTGTCTCCTTCACTGGCAAGGGGATTCTTTACCGCTGAGCCACCAAGGAACCCTAAAATCTGTTTCAGTTCAGTTCAGTTCAGTCGCTCAGTCGTGTCTGACTCTTTGCACCCCATGAATCGCAGCACGCCAGGCCTCCCTGTCCATCACCAACTCCCAGAGTTCACTCAGACTCACGTCCATCAAGTCGATGATGCCATCCAGCCATCTCATCCTCGGTCGTCCCCTTCTCCTCCTGCCCCCAATCCCTCCTAGCATCAGAGTCTTTTCCAATGAGTCAGCTCTTCACATGAGGTGGCCAAAGCGTTGGAGTTTCAGCTTCAGCATCATTCCTTCCAAAGAAATCCCAGGCCTGATCTCCTTCAGAATGGACTGGTTGGATCCCCTTGCAGTCCAAGGGATTCTCAAGAGTCTTTTCCAACACCACAGTTCAAAAGCATCAATTCTTTGGTGCTCAGCCTTCTTCACAGTCCAATTCTCATATCCATACATGACCACTGGAAAAACCATAGCCTTGACTAGACGGACCTTTGTTGGCAAAATAACGTCTCCGCTTCTGAATATACTATCTAGGTTGGTCATTACTTTATTCCAAGGAGTAAGCGTCTTTTAATTTCATGGCTACAATCACCATCTGCAGTGATTCTGGAGCCCCCCAAAATAAAGTCTGACACTGTTTCCACTGTTTCCCCATCTATTTCCCATGAAGTGATGGGACTAGGGGAGAATAAATGAAAAAGGCTAGTAAATATTAAGCATTTATACAGAGAACTGAGTTAAAGTGAGAAAATGGTATTTATAGAAGCACTTTAATTCAAAATTAAGGTATACAAATTATGCTATAGAAAAAGGAACATTCCACTTTAGTTATTTTAGACAGAACATGATTGGATGCGGGACATTTGATGATTCTTGATTATGTTCATAATCTCTTTAGCTGACACTCATAGTTTTGATAAAATGGGTGATATAAATCCACAGCATGTTATCTATAATATTTTACTGTGAAAATATCTGTTAAAGGAGGAGTCCTTTTGAGCACCCACATGGCTTAGAAATTTTGCCCAAGTCTGTGCACTCTGGGAGGGCTTCTTTCTTATCTCCACTTAAGGGCTCCTTGTGGCCAGACTTCCAGTCTTATTTCTCTCAAGTTTCTCACCATCTTGCAACCTGACTTCTCACTGATCGTTAAAAATCTGTGAATATACTCCTGTACATGTAACTTTCCAAGCAGAGCAAAAACCTTGATGGGTTATTGGAAGTTCTATCTGCCAAGAATTTTCCTTGCTACTGTTGTTCAGGGCTTCTCCTGGGTGGTAATGTTACCTTGCAGTTGTCCAATTCTGACAAATAGCAAGTTCTTTGCATAACTGTATGTAAACCAGGCTTGAATCTTTTCTTTTTGGACAACCATCATATGAAACACTGCTGGAGGCTATAAGCAGAATAGGCCTATTGCAAATATGAGCAGGTAATGAAACTTTCTTGTGCTGTTACACTGCTATCAGAACCTGCTGTCTACCTCTTTTGAAATATACCACATTCACTTCATGATGGAATTCTGCTGCATGCACAAAGCTGTAGGACTTGAAAAATAAGATAATACCCACATTCTTTGGGGCTGGTCAATTCAGTCATCACTTAGAGTCCTACTGCTAGGTCTTTCTTGTTGGACTCAGCAAGGAGCTGTTTCTTAAAACTTGAGTAATTATCACTAAAGAGACCATTGCTTTTTAATGAAACAAGGCATGGTGTTTCTTCTGCTGAGCATATCACAGGTGCTATTAAGCTTACAAACCTATTGCAGATAGTCCGAATCTATTATGTCTGCTGAGAACTGGAAACTGAAGTTCAACCAGCAGTTCAACCTCCCTTGCAATAGGAAAAAGGCAACATTCTTTTGTCCCAGAACCACTTGAAGCAGGAAGCCTCACCAACTCTTCAGTAGATAAAGAAGAGCAACACAAACAATATGGTAAATGTCTCATCAAAAATCTCTAGGAAAAAAACAGAAAATGATATGCTATTTCCTATTGGTAGTGAGCAGAAGAGATGGAACCTCATCTTTCACTTCTGACAGAAAAGTAGAGTCTGATGTAGGACCTCCAGAAAATTCACTGAGATGCCAAGTCCCTCAATGTTTCTGAGTTTAATTTCCTACTTTTCAGCATTGCTATTTCTTACCAAAGTAGGTGGATAGCCTACTACTTCCTGCATCACTGAAGCTTCTGAACAAACTGTTATCAGCCCTGTGAGACATCAAGGAGATTGTGGGGTAGTCAAGGATTTTTAGAAATAAGGTACAGTAGTAAGAAAGTATTACTGTAGTGAAGGTTTATATCCATAACCTATTAAAGTAACCATGATGACCTTGCCACATTCACAGTGCTCCATTGGCTTCTGCCATTTCTGAATGTTATCTGTGGCACATTGACATGGTAATAGTCGCTCAAGGGATCACACCTCCTATACCCTCATCTTCCCAGTTTGACTCTGGGCTTGCTCATGAGACACCTCCCTCCCCTTTTCTGGCCATTGGTATAGTAGCATATATGAAAAGCATTGCCTTGAAAACTCCTTGAGCTTTAAATCTTCCCCTCTTATTATAGAAACTTTTCTGGGACCATGTTAAAAATCAGATAGGCTCTTATGAGATGAGAGCATCTGGAAAAACATGCCAGTATTTCCAACCAACCCATGATTCCAGTGGAAGCCCAAATGCCTGAAGAGCCCAGTGTACACCATGGGAAATAGAGGAGGCAATTCAATCCAACACAGTCCAAAGTGTAAACCCTCAGAGCTAGAGTAAAGTGAATAATTGTTTAAGGTTCCTAAATTTGAGGGGGTAGTTTATTAGGGATAAATAGATAATCAGTAGAGAAATCGGTGGCTGGAATTGGGGCTATTACAAAAATATAATGCTTATGGTAGAGTCTATGGAACTGGTTGGGCTGTGGAAGTTGGCCGGGCACAAGGAAATAGTAGGCAAAGGTGACAAATAAACACAATGAGGTAACAGCTAATGGAGGTTGAAAGATGATGAGTCTGGTCATTCAAAAACAATTGTCAGCTCACATAAGTACAGGTGACTGACTTTCAACAAAGGAGCAAAGGCAATGCAATGGAGAATGAAGCAAAGAAAGTGTTTTCAATAAATGATGTTGAAGCAACTGAACATCCACATACACACACACACAAAAAAAATGAAATTAAATGAAACTCCTATACTCTTCACCAAATTTAACTTAAAATAGATCAAGACCTAAGTAAAAATGCAAAACTGTAAAAGTTCTAGAAGATAATATAGGAGAAAACTTTGATGATTTGGGTATTATGCTGCCCTTTAGTTTTAAAACCAAAGGCACTATTCATGAAAGAAATAATGGGCAACTTAGATTTCATCAAAATTAAAAATTTCTTCTCTGTGAAAGAAAATGTCGAGAAAAGGAGAAGACAAGTCACAGACTGGTAGAAAATAGCTGCAAAAGTCACATCTGGTGAAGGACTGATATCCTAAATATACAAAGAACTCTTGTAATTCAATAATAAGAAAACAACCAATTTTAATATGGTCCTGGGACTTCCTTGGTGGTCCTGTGGTTAAGAAGAGCCTACCAGTGCAGGGGGTGCACAAGTTTGATCCATGGTCTGGGAAGATTCCACAGGCCTTGGAGCACCTGAGTCCATGAGCCACAGCTACTGAAACCTGCACGCTCTAGATTCTGTGTTCCACAGCACAAGAAGCCACTGCCAGGAGAAGCCCACACAACGCAACACAGAATAGCCCCTACGTGCCACCAACTAGAGAAAGCCCACACACAACAACTAAGGCTCAGCACAACGAAATAAACAAAGGTTTGTTCAAAGGCCTCTCACAGAGAGCAAACAAGCATATAAAAAAATCCACATCATAAGTCAGAGATTAGGAAAATGCAAAACAAGCCAACACTCAGATACCACCACACGCCTAATAGAATAACCACAATCTGGAACAATGGAAAATATCAAATGTGGGCAAGGACGCTGAGCAACAGGAACTTTCCTTCACAATGGTGGGAAAGTAAAATGGTACAGCCAGTGTGGTGGTTTCTTATAAAATTAAATGTTTTTATTATACAGTTCAGAAATTGTGCTTGGAACTTTACCCAAAGGAATTCAAAATTTATATCCACACAAAGACAAATGAACAAGGATGTTTATAGCATCTTTATTCATAATTGCCAAAACTTAGAAGACATCATTCAGTAGGTGAATGGATAAATAAATTGTGCTACCTTCAGCTTTGAAAAGAAATGAACTATCAAGTCATGAAAAGACAAGTCAGTTCAGCTCAGTTCAGTTGCTCCGTCATGTCTGACTCTTTATGGCCCCATGAGCTGCAGCACGCCAGGCCTCCCTGTCCAACACCAAAACCTGGAGCCTACTCAAACTCATGTCCATTGAATCAGTGTTGCCATCCGGCCGTCTCAACCTCTGTCATCCCATCTCCTCCTGCCCTCAATCTTTCCCAGCATCAGGGTCTTTTCAAATGAGTTAGTTTTTCGCATCAGGTGGCCAAAGTATTGGAGTTTCAGCTTCAACATCAGACTTTCAAATGAACTCTCAGGACTGATCTCCTTTAGGATGGTTGGATCTCCTTGCAGTCCAAGGGACTCTCAAGGGTCTTCTCCAACACCGCACTTCAAAAGCATTAATTATTCGGTGCTCAGCCCTCTTTATAGTCCAACTCTCACATCCATACATGACCACAGGAAAAACCATAGCCTTGAATAGATGTACTTTTCTTGGCAAAGTAATGTCTCTGCTTTTTAATATGCTGTCTAGGTTGGGCAAAACTTACCCTCCAAGGAGTAAGCGTCTTTTAATTTCATGGCTGCAATCACCATCTGCAGTGATTTTGGAGCCCAGAAAAATAGTCTCTCACTGTTTCCATTGTTTCCCCATCTATTTGCCATGAAGTGATGGGACCAGATACCATGATCTTCGTTTCCTGAATGTTGAGATTTAAGCCAATCTTTCACTCTCCTCTTTCACTTTCTTTAGTTCTTTAGTTCTAGCTCTTTAGTTCTTCTTCACATTCTGCCGTAAGGGTGGTGGCATCTGCATATCTGAGGTGATTGATATTTCTCCCACAATCTTGATTCCAGCTTGTGCTTCCTCTAGCCCAGCATTTCTCATGATGTACTCTGCATATAAGTTAAATAAGCAGGGTGACAATATACAGCCTTGACATACTCCTTTTCCTACTTGGAAACAGTCTGTTTTTCCATGTCCAGTTCTAACTGTTGCTTCCTGACCTGCATACAGGTTTCTCAAGAGGCAGGTCAGGTGGTCTGGTATTCCCATCTCTTTCACAGTTTTCCACAGTTTATTGTGATCCACACACACAAAGACTTTGACATAGTCAATAAAGCAGAAATAGATGTTTTCCTGGAACTCACTTGCCTTTTCGATGATCCAGCAAATGTTGGCAATTTGATATCTGGTTCCTCTGCCTTTTCTAAAATCAGCTTGAACATCTGGAAGTCCACAGTTCACATACTGTTAAAGCTGGCTTAGAGAATTTTGAGCATTACTTTACTAGCGTGTGAGATGGGTACAACTGTGCAGTACTATGAGCATTCTTTGGCATTGCCTTTCTTTGGGATTGGAATGAAAACTGACATTTTCCAGTCCTGTGGCCACTGCTGAGTTTACCAAATTTGCTGGCATATTGAATGTAGCACTCTCACAGCATCATCTTTCAGGATTTGAAATAGTTCAACTGGAATTCCATCACCTCCACTAGCTTTGTTCATAGTGATGCTTCCTAAGGCCCACTTGACTTCACATACCAGGATGTCTGGCTCTAGGTGAGTGATCACACCATCATGATTATCTGGGTCATGAAGATCTGTTTTGTACAGTTCTTCTGTGTATTCTTGCCACCTCTTCTTAATATTTTCCTCTTCTGTTAGGACCATACCATTTCTGTCCTTTATTGAGCCCACCTTTGCAAGACTGTGAAGAAATCTGAGTGCCGAAGAATTGATGCTTTTGAACTGTGGTGTTGGAGAAGACTCTTGAGAGTCCCTTGGACTGCAAGGAAATCCAACCAGTGCATTCTGAAGGAGATCAGCCCAGGGATTTCTTTGGAAGGAATGATGTTAAAGCTGAAACTCCAGTACTTTGGCCACCTCATGCGAAGAGTTGACTCATTGGAAAAGACTCTGATGCTGGGAGGGATTGGGGGCAGGAGGAGAAGGGGACGACAGAGGATGAGATGGTTGGATGACATCACTGATTCGATGGACGTGAGTGTGAGTGAACTCCAGGAGTTGGTGACGGACAGAGAGGCCTGGCATGCTGCGATTCATGGGGTCACAAAGAGTCAAACACGACTGAGCAACTAAACTGAACTGAACTTGTATGAAATGGTCCCCTCATCTCTTATTTTCTTGACGAGATCTCTAGTCTTTCCCATTCTACTGTTTTCCTCTATTTCTTTGCATTGGCCCCTGAGAAAGGCTTTCTTATCTCTCCTTGTTCTTCTTTGGAACTCTGCATTCAGATGGGTATATCTTTCCTTTTCTCCTTTGCTTTTCACTTCTCTTCTTTTCACGGCTATTTGTAAGGCCTCCTCAGACAGCCATTATGCTTTTTTGCACTTCTTTTTCCTGGGGATGGTCTTGATCCCTGTCTCCTGTACAATGTTCTGAACTTCTGTCCACAGTTCATCAGGCACTCCGCCTATCAGATCTAGTCCCTTAAAACTATTTCTCACTCCCACTGTATAATCATAAGGGGTTTGATTTAGGTCATACCTGAATGGTTTAGTGCTTTGCCCCACTTTCTTCAATTTAAGTCTGAATTTGGCAATAAGTAGTTCATGATCTGAACTACAGACAGCTCCTGGTCTTGTTTGTGCTGACTGTATAGAGCTTCTCCATCTTTGGCTGTAAAGAATATAATCAATCTGATTTCGGTGTTGGCCATCTGGTGAAAAGACATGAAGGAGTCTTAAATACTTATTACTAAGTAAAAAATGCCAACCTGCAAATCCTGCAAACTATATGAATCCAACTATACGACATCCTGGAAAAGGCAAAACTATGAATACAGGAAAAAGATCAGTAGCTAACTAAGGCTGAATGTTGACTAAGTCTGAATTACACTGAATCTTTCTATAATGACAATACATGTTTTTATACCTTTTTCCAAATCCATAGAATGTACAACACCGAGAGTGAACCATATGATAAACTATGTACTCTGGGTGATTATCCCATGTCAGTGTAAGTTGATCAATTGTTTACCAGTCCACCACTGATGTGGTGTGTTAATATCAGGGAGAGGGTTTAGTCCACTTGGGAGGGGCCGGGGTGTATACGGCAAATTTCTGTACCTTTGGCCTCAACTTTGCTTTGAACCTAAAATAGCTCTAAAAATAATTTTTAAAATCATTGTCAAAAGTTGCCTGTGATAACAACGGTGATATGAAACACACCTAATAAATACGTGGACCTCAGTTTCTAGCAAGAACTTGTCTGAATTGCATGGAGTCACAAAATAAAGTTTAGGGAATCCAAAGTCTCCATCCTCCTCCTGAAACACATACTACCCTTAGTTACCAATTTTGGCAAGGTTGAACTATTTTGAATTATATTTCTGAGGTTGAGAAGTGATTCTTCTGTTATCTGGAGAATTTTTCTCAAAGAGTTGCTTAATTTTGCAAGTTAAATATTTTTGTCCTTGTTATCTTGCAATTCATGGATTCAGTGGCCTCCCTCATGACTGCTGCCATTTTGGTAATTGGTCAACAGGCATATGTGCTTCATCCTCTTATTCTCCCAGTTGGTTCCTTTATAGATCATGTCAAGTTGTTAAAATAATTTCACAGGTGCAGAAAATCCTTCAGAGATATTTTCTGATAAAATTTCAACCTTGAAATACTGCTTCTTAAATCCCATTATTCATTTTAATGTTTTCCCTAACCATTTAAAATCTGAAATTCACTCTCCCTGTTTGTTCCTGATAAGTTCTAAGGCATACATATGTGTGCATAATTGTCAAAGCTCTGTGAACACAGTAATATTTATTTTATGTAAATTTTATATCAAAACTATCAGTAAACATTAAAACTATGCAATGGTATGCATATGGAAGTATTCAGAGGAAATTTACTGACATCTTAGATTTGAAATGTTAAAAGAAAGTAAGATGGAGTAGTGGGTAGATAAAAGGATGGATACAGGATAGATATGTGAAAAGCAAACCTGGTAAAATGTGATTCTAGATCTTGTTTGTGGGTAAAGCAAGGCTTCACTGTAACAATTTCGCCAACTTTTCTCCATGTTTGAACATTTTTACAGTAAAATGTTAGGAGAGAAGTTCAAAGACTGGTGTATTATTCTCCAGAATATATGGAAATTAGTATTCTCTTCCAGAAATTCTCTTGTCTCTTTTCTTAATGAAAACTCTGAATAGCATTTTGAGACTTCATCAGCATTCAAAAAACTAAGATCGTGGAATCCAGTCCCATTACTTCATGGCAAATGGATGGGGAAATAATGGAAACTATGACAGATTTTATTTTCTAGGACTCCAAAAATCACTGTGGATGGTGACTGTAGCCATAAAATTAAAAGATGCTTGCTTCTTGGAAAGAAAGCTGTGACAAACATAGACAGCATATTTAAAAGCAGAGATATCACTTTTCTGACAAAGATCCATATAGTCAAAGCTATGGTTTTTCCAGTAGTCATGTATGGATGTGAGAGCTGGACCATAAGGAAGGCTGAGCCCTGAAGAATTGATACTTTCAAAGTATCATGCTGGAGGAGGCTCTTAAGAGTCTGTTCAACAGCAAGGAGATCAAACCAGTCAATTCTAAAGGAAATCAACCCTGATTATTCATTGGAAGGATTGATGATGAAGCTAAAGCTCCAATACTTTGGCCACCTTATTCAAAGAGCCAACTCACTGGAAAAGACCCTATGCTGAGAAAGATTGAGAACAGGAGAAGGCAGCAACAGAAGATGAGATGTCTGGGTGGCATTACTGGCTTAATAGATGTGAGTTTGAGCAAATTCCAGGAGATAGTGAAGGACAGGGGAGCCTGGCATGATGCAGTCATTGGGGTTGCAAAGAAGTCAGACATGACTTAGGAACTGAACAACAAAATTACTTAAACTGTTGCCTGAAAATATTTCCTTGCTTTTGTTGCCACCAAAATCTTGGCTTTCTCTGTCCACCTAAGCTGAATAAGAAACGTGGAGCCAGTTTGGAGGAAATAGAGAGGTGACTTTAATCCCCAGCTGGCAGAAGGAAGACATAGCTAGCTCATGCCTCCGAAACTGTGTCCCCTCTTTCCATGGGAAATCTAGGGTATTATATAAGATGAGCCCGCTCGCAGCTGCCGGTGTTAGTGAGCCGGCAACTAGGAGGAGACACCCAGTGTCCGAGGTCAGGGGCAGAGGCCTAGAGGAGCTACCCCGCGTCCGAGGTCAGTGGCAGACGGGAGGAGACACCCCATGTCTGAGGTCAGGGCAGGGGCCAGGAGGAGCCATCTTGCACCCCAGGCCAGGGGCGGTTACCTTGAGGAGCCACCCCGGGCCAGAGGCCAGGGGCGGCAGCTGGGAGGAGCCACCCGAGGAGAGGTGGCTGAGCAGGCACAGGAGTGCCTAGAGGAGCTATCCCATGTTGAAGGTCAGGAACAGTGGCGGTACGAGATACCCCTTGTCCAAGGTAAGGAACAGCGGCTGTGCTTTGCTGGAGCAGCCGTGAAGAGATACCCCACGCCAAGGTAAGAGAAACCCAAGTAAGATGGTAAGTGTTGCAAGAGGGCATCAGAGGGCAGACACACTGAAACCATAATCACAGAAAACTGATCAATCTAATCACACTAGGACCACAGCCTTGTCAAACTCAATGAAACCAAGCCATGCCTGAGGGACAACCAAAGAGGGGCGGGTCATGGTGGAGAGGCCTGACAGAATGTGGTCCACTGGAGAAGGGAATGGCAAGCCACTTCAGTATTCTTGCCTTGAGAACCCCATGAACAGTAGGAAAAGGCAAAATGATAGGATACCAAAAGAAGAACTCCCCAGGACATTAGGTACCCAATTGCTATTGGATATCAGTGGAAAAATAACTCCAGAAAGAACGAAGGGATGGAACCAAAGCAAAAACAATACCCTGCTGTGGATGTGACTAGTGATAGAAGCAAGATCCGATGCTATAAAGAGCAATATTGCATAGGAACCTGGAATGTCAGGTCTGAGAATCAAGGCAAATTGGAAGTGGTCAAACAGGAGATGGCAAGGGTGAACATTGGCATTCTAGGAATCAGTGAGCTCAGATGAACTGGAATGGGTGAATTTAACTCACACGACCATTACATCTACTACTGCGGGCAGGAATCCCTCAGAAGAAATGGAGTAGCCATCATGGTCAACAAAAGAGTCCGAAATGCAGTACTTGGATGCAGTCTCAAAAATGACAGAATTATCTCTGTTTGTCTCCAAGGCAAACCATTCAATATCACAGTTATCCAAGTCTATGCCCTAACCAGTAACGCTGAAAAAGCTGAGTGAGCGGTTTTATGAAGACCTATAAGATCTTTTAGAACTGACACCCAAAAAAGATGTCCTTTCATTATAGGTGACTGGAATGCAAAAGTAGGAAGTCAAGAAACACCTGGAGTAACAGGCAAATTTGGCCTTGGAATGCAGAATGAAGTAGGGCAAAGACTAATAGAGCTTTGCCAAGAAAATGCACTGGTCATAGCAAACACCCTCTTCCAACAACACAGGAGAAGATGCTACACAATGACATCATCAGACGGTCAACACCGAAATCAGATTGATTATATTTTTTGCAGCCAAAGATGGAGAAGCTTTATACAGTCAACAAAAACAAGACTGGGAACTGACTGTGGCTCTGATCATGAACTCCTTACTGCCAAATTCAGACTCAAATTGAAGAGAGTAAGGAAAACCGCTAGACCATTCAGGTATGACCTAAATCAAATCCCTTATGATTATACAGTGGAAGTGAGAAATAGATTTAATAGATCTGATAGATAGAGTGCCTGATGAACTATGGACTGAGGTTCATGACATTGTATAGGAGACAGGAATCAAGACCATCCCCATGGAAAACAAATGCAAAAAAGCAAAATGGCTGTCTGGGGAGGCCTTACAAACAGCTGTGAAAAGAAGAGAGGCGAAAAGCAAAGGAGAAAAGGAAAGATATAAGCATCTGAATGCAGAGTTTCAAAGAATAGCAAGAAGAGATAAGAAAGCCTTTTTCAGCGATCAATGCAAAGAAGTAGAGGAAAACAACAGAATGGGAAAGACTAGAGATCTCTTCAAGAAAATTAGAGATACCAAGGGAACATTTCATGCAAAGATGGGCTCGATAAAGGACAGAAATGGTCTGGACCTAACAGAAGCAGAAGATATTAAGAAGAGGTGGCAAGAATACACAGAAGAACTGTACAAAAAAGATCTTCACGACCCAGATAATCATGATGATGTGATCACTAATCTAGAGCCAGACATCTTGGAATGTGAAGTCAAGAGGGCTTTAGAAAGCATCACTATGAACAAAGTTAGTGGAGGTGATGGCATTCCAGTTGAGCTATTTCAAATCCTGAAAGATGATGCTGTGAAAATGCTGCCCTCAATATGCCAGGAGGTTGGAAAACTCAGCAGTGGCCACAGGACTGGAAAAGGTCAGTTTTCATTCCAATCCCAAAGAAAGGCAATGCAAAAGAATGCACAAACTACCACACAATTGCATTCATCTCACATGTTAGTAAAGTAATGCTCAAAATTCTCCAAGCCAGACTTCAGCAATATGTGAACCGTGAACTCCCTGATGTTCAAGCTGGTTTAAGAAAAGGCAGAGGAACCAGAGATCAAATTGCCAACATCCGCTGGATCATGGAAAAAGCAAGAGAGTTCCAGAAAAACATCTATTTCTACTATATTGACAATGCCAAAGCCTTTGACTGTGTGGATCATACGAAACTGGAAAATTCTGAAAGAGATGGGAATACCAGATCACCTAACCTGCCTCTTGAGAAATCTGTATGTAAGTCAGGAAGCAACAGTTAAAACTGGACATGGAACAACAGACTGGTTCCAAATAGGAAAAGGAGTGTGTTAAGGCTGTATATTGTCACCGTGCTTATTTAACTGATATGCAGAGTACATCATGAGAAACGCTTGACTGGAAGAAACACAAGCTGGAATCAAGATTGCTGGGAGAAATATCAATAACTTCAGATATGCAGATGACACCACCCTTATGGCAGAAAGTGAAGAGGAGCTAAAAAGCCTCTTGATGAAAGTGAAAGAGGAGAGTGAAAAAGTTGGCTTAAAGCTCAACATTCAGAAAATGAAGATAATGGCATCTGGTCCAATCACTTCATGGGAAATAGATGGGGAAAGAGTAGAGAGAGTGTCAGACTTTATTTTGGGGGGCTCCAAAATCACTGCAGATGGTGACTGCAGCCATGAAATTAAAAGATGCTTAATCCTGGGAAGGAAAGTTTTGACCAACCTAGATAGTATATTCAAAAACAGAGACATTACTTTGCCGACTAAGGTCCGTCTAGTCAAGGCTATGGTTTTTCCAGTGGTCATGTATGGATGTGAGAGTTGGACTGTGAAGAAGTCTGAGCGCTGAAGAATTGATGCATTTGAACTGTGGTGTTGGAGAAGACTCTTGAGGGTCCCTTGGACTGCAAGGAGATCCAACCAGTCCATTCTGCAGGATATCAACCCTGGGATTTCTTTGGAAGGAATGATGCTAAAGCTGAGACTCCATTACTTTGGACACCTCATGCAAAGAGTTGACTCATTGGAAAAGACTCTGATTCTGGGAGGGATTGGGGGCAGGAGGAGAAGGGGACAACTGAGGATGAGACGGCTGGATGGCATGATGGACTCTATGGACGTGAGTCTGAGTGAACTCCGGGAGTTGGTGATGGACAGGGAGGCCTGGTGTCTTGCGATTTATGGGGTCGCAAAGAGTCGGACACGACTGAGCGACTGAACTGAACTGATATACGATGAGGGCTTAAATAATGGTGACTTACAACAGTGTAAGGATCTTATATTGTTTCTAAAAAAGTCATAGGCTTGGGTCAGGAAGCCTGGTAATTTGGTCTGGCATCCAGCCATACAGTAGTTGTGTCTGTTGTCATTGTATATTACACTGTGGCTTTCTTTCTATAATGCAGAAAGAGAAAAAATACAAGGGGTGTTTTGTGAGGAGAGTGTTGTGAAGTTTAGCACCAGATATAGGATGTAATTAGCATAGAGGCAAAAGATAATAGGTACAAAATGTAGCTCATGCCCGGTTAGGGGGCAGTAAGAGCGTTGGTGATGGACAGGGAGGCCTGGCATGCTGCGATTCATGGGGTCACAGTCAGACACGACTGAATGACTGAACTGAACTGAAAGCAAATTTATTTATAGAAATACAGAATTAGAAAAGCAAACTTAGTTACAGACTACAGATTAGTAACAGTTAAACTAAAACAGAAGTTATCAGACCTGTTCTCTGTTCTCTTTATCATCTTTGGTCTCAGGGAAGAAAAAAAAAATCTCATTCCTTTTTTTCCCCTTTTCACTGCAGCACTTTCACTGGTTGTATTTATTTTTATTTTTTTGGATTACTGTTTGTGCTGTGATTGTCTCAATAAAAGATTCTGATTCATTGTCATGTTCTCTGAAAATTCAGTTGGAATTTTATCATCAGCAGGTTTACAATTACATGAGTCATCTTCGTTCTTCTGTGGCAGGTGGGACTCCGGGGATTCTTTTATCTCAGGGACTGGCAGCCTCAGAAAACAGAAAGGGATGTGACCAGTCATCTGTTCAGAGTCAGATGACCCTAGATAGAGGCAGATAGTGATGGCTGCTAGCACAAAGCCCTGGAACCTGCTGTCTGCATAGATGGGGATGTTGACTTCAAAAATATTCACAGCCTAAAAGTTAAGAGTTATGTTTTATTTTGTGGATATTTTTAGGATGTCAAGCCCAGGAGACAGTATCTCAAGTGACCCTGAGAGAGCTCCTCCAAGGAAACAAGGGAAGGAGCCAGGTTATATAGAAGTTTGCAACAGAGGGAAGGTAATCTGAATGTCAAAGGTATTTTTGTGAACTAAAGAAAACCAGATATCTCAAATTAAGGAATTTAGTGCTTTTCTGTGTATGGGGAGATGCAAGAGCCTGGGCTTCCTGAAATCATTCTTTTCATATGTGTCTCAGCTCTCTGGGCCCATTGCCCAGTGGTTTTCACAACCTGAGCTCCCCTGGGCTTGCTGGAGGGAGTGGCTGCAGTCCAGTGACTATCAGATTCCACGTGTTCTTCTCCCTCCTGAGTCCCTTCAGGGCTCACCAGCTCACATTGGAGGACCAGAATTGCTGACGACTGTGACATTCTTGCTCACTGATATGGCAGAAAATATTTATTTCTCAGGAAATAGACCTCAGCATCTTCCTTCCTGGTCAAACGGCAGAAGAAAGCCCTTATTTCAACCTGCTTGTTTACCCAGTAAGAACGCGTGTATGCTAAGTCGCTTCAGTCGTGTCTGACTCTTTGCGACCCCATGGACTGTACCTCACCAGGCTCCTCTGTCCATGGGATTATCCAGGCAAGAATACTGGAGTGGGGTGCCATTTCCTTCTCCAGGGGATCCTCCCAACCCAGGGATCAAACCCGTGTCTCCTGCACTGGCAGGCAGGTTCTTTACCTCTAGTACCACCTACCTAGGCTTTATTACAATGCTCACAATTCACGTGGTTAATTATGACAGGACAGAACTATATGCAGTTCTTCAGTTTCCTGTGCAATGATTGCTATATGGATCACATCAGGTATTTTGAGGTCCCTATTTAGTTAGTTCCTCTGTTCATTTGCTTAATTTCACACTCATTAAAAATAATAAAATTTCGATACAAAGGGGAAAATGTTTATTTTACTATAAAAATTATAACTGAAAGTTTTAAACTGTATAACTGAAAGTTTTAAAAGAAAAAAGCTAACAAAAAGGTCAGCCAACAAAGACAGTGCTAATGCATCTCTAGTAATAATAATATACATTTTAAAACTGGATGACAGATACATATAAGACAAAACAAGGCAGATTCTTGGGCCATTTATAAAATGGAAAATTTCCATGTTTTAATCTGTATCAAGGCATTCCTTCACAAAATGTGTAATAATTGCTGCAGTTGCTGCCACCTGGATTCTGGTTAATCTTAGTATCATTGCATAGTCTGGGATCAATATTGGTTATAGTCAAGGATTGTGTAACAAAACCTAACTTGGTACTTTATGGTTAAGGAAGGAACCTGAGATCTTCTAAATTTAATCTACACAGGCTGCTATTGTTGAAAAAAAAAAAGTGCACAATGTGGGTGTTTCGAGTTAAGTTTAATTTGGGGCAAAATGAGGCCTGCAGCCCAGAAGACAGCATTTTAGATGGCTCTGAGAAACTGCTCCTAGGAGGTAAGGGGAGGAGCCAGGTTACATAGAAGTTTTGCAACGAATGGTAGGTCATCTGAATGTCAAAAGAGTACTGTTAATTAAAGAAACCAGATATGTCGGGTTAAGGAGTTTAGCACTTTTCTATGTACGGGAAGATGCAAGAGTCTGGGCTCACTGAAATCATTCCTTTGATCTGCACCTCCAGCTATCTTGGACCAGTATCCTGAGTTTTCACATCCTGAGTTTCCTCAGGGCTCACTGCGGGCAGTGGCTACAGGCTGATGGCTGCTATATAAAGGTATTTTTTCCTGCCTGAGTTCCCTCAGGGATCACAAGCTCACCATCTGTGGTGGCTGCAGTCACTGATGACTGTGGGATCCTTGTTTAGTGCTCTGTCAGGCAATATTCAATTTCTCACTGTCCACACCCTAATCTCTATGAAAGTTAGATGCCAACTCAAGCTCTCTCTCTGTTGCTTTATCATAAATCCTGTGAATTTTCAGTATCCCTGAAGATACTGGCTCTAAAGATGGAAATGGTGGCATATGATTTTCAAAGGTAATGAACTATTGCTAAATCTAAAGATGATCACAAACATTTGTTGAACTCTAGTGCATGGAACTCATTTAAGTGCTTTGTGTGCCTTAATTCAAGTGTACTATCATCATTACTCTTTTGCAGATAAGAGATTTGGGGCTAATGATGTTAAAAACATTTCCAAAAGTATAAAATGTCACTGAGAATTGTAATTGGGATTTAAACTTAACCAGGATGGTTCCAAACTTATGTTTGTAATCATACTGAAGCATAAATTAGAGGTTCAGGAGTCTGGTTTGCAGGATTAACGAATTAACCAACTCTTTATTCTTTGTGTTTAAATCTCCCGATATAAATTCTAGCAAAAAGCCCAGTATCTCAGTGCCATTCAAATTATCCCACCTCCTTTCAAATTGCACAACCCAGTATTATGAGGAATATAACATTTACCTAAACAAATTATTGATAGTAATAATAATATTTGTTGCTCATTCTGGGCCTTATATACATATTTTACATTTGCATTCATGATCTCATGATTCTAATAGCAATCTTAATATCTGCTGCTGTTGCTGCTGCTAAGTTGCTTCGGTCGTGTCCGACTGTGCGACCCCATAGACAGCAGCCCACCAGGCTCCCCCATTCCTGGGATTCTCCAAGCAAGAACACTGGAGTGGGTTGCCATTTCCTTCTCCAATGCATGAAAGTGAAGAGTGAAAGTGAAGTCGCTCAGTCGTGTCTGACTCCTAGTGACCCCATGGACTGTAGCCTATCAGGCTCCTCCATCCACGAGATTTTCCAGGCAAGAGTACTGGAGTGGGTTGCCATTGCCTTCTCCAATGTTAAGAGCTGCTTACTATTATTACATATTTACAGATGAGGTAACTGAAGCTTATGAAAGTTTACTTAGATAATGTAAAGAAACTACAAATGTGCCTGTAACATCCACAGAGCTGTCTGCCAATTGCAGGTACCCAGTGAGCAGGAAAAGGAAGTAAGGTCATGTAGACTATAACTGGTTTAGTCAGTACAATGTAAATCAAGTCCTGTCTGTACATGATGTCATAATTGCATATGGGGACACTTTTCATTACCTTCTACTTGAACCTGGATCGTCTGGCCTGTTCTGTATGCTCTGCTTCTTCTTTGGATCTCAGACGACTCTCTTCTGACCCATTATAGTCCCAGGCAGCATTTATTCACATTTTCTCCTGATTAAAAAGAAAATGAGGATTTGTTCTTTCCAAATAAGAGATTAAATATACAAGTCAAGATATGAAAATAGGGAAAAGTGTGACGGGTTTGCTATGGGTTTCCCAACCTTATTTCCGACTCAAATTATGATTTTTTTTCACCATGTTTTAATATGGTAGAGGATGTAAAAACAACAATGAAGTCTTTCCTGTATCCTCTCAGGTTCAGTAACTGAAGTCTGCAAATCAAACTGATAAAAGGTGAGCAGGAGAAAGTTTCATTTCGCATGCATACAGGGCGCCTCTCAGAAAAGAAGTGGAGACCACAAAGAAGTGGTTAGATCTAGAGACGCATAAGTCATTTTAACCATGGGCAATAAATTGTGCAGTAATTAGACAAAGGAAGGGAAAGTTGTGTTTCTACAGCAATAAATTGAGATAGGTAAAATATATGGGGGGAAACTAATGGAAGATTAGGGTTATTTAGTAAGGTTTATTATGCGACTCAATTTGATGCTTTCATCATTTAAAAGAGTTGAAAGTGTTTTCAGTGACTGAGTCATACTCCTCTTCCTGGTTCTGGAATAAGTCACACCTTAGCAAAGGGAAATTTGTGTCCTGCTTTTTGACTGAAAGGGGAAGGGCAGAAAGTTAATTGCTTTCAGCTCAAAACAAGCCAGGGACGAGCGGGGAGGAATAAATTGGAAGAGTGAAACTGACATATATACTACTATATATAAAACAGATTAACAAGGACCTACTGTATAGCACAGGGAAGTCTACTTAATACTCTGTAATGACCTATATGTGAAAATGATCTGAAAAAGAGTGGACAAATGTATATGTATAACTGATTCACTTTTTTGTACACGTGAAACTAACATAACATTGTAAATCAACTATACCTCAGTAAATATTTTTTAAAAATTGTTTTGTCAAAGTAGAATATTTTGGTACAGCAAATTCTGATTTCCTTCAACATCTAATTAATATTATGAAGTTTTTGACCTAAAATATGACTTCCTAGTTTCAGGCATATAAAATTAAAATTATCATAAAATTAACATTAACAACTCAAGTATTTTTAAGAAAAAGATATTTAAATTGATTTCCAATTTAAATGTTAAAATCATGCATTTGAAAGACTTTAGCATACCTTTGAATTATAGATGGTCTTCTTAGAGTGCATTTTCTTTTTATAATTGATACTTTCCTCATTTAGTAGATTATGTAGTCACATAATGAATTTGAAAACTCATTAACAAATTAGAGATAAAACCAGTGCATCTCTTTGAATTATAGCTTTTATAACAAGCCTAACTATATATCTGCTGCTAAGTCACTTCAGTTGTGTCCGACTCTGTGCGACCCCATAGACGGCAGCCCACCAGGCTCCCCTGTCCCTGGGATTCTTCAGGCACGAACACTGCACTGGGTTGCCATTTCCTTCTCCAATGAACTATATATCTACCAGTAAATAAAAGCTGGTTTAAAAGGGAGGTTTTTTTAGTTTATTACATGACATAAAGAGTGTCTGCTGCTGCTGCTGCTGCTGCTAAGTCGCTTCAGTCTTATCCGACTCTGTGCGAACCCACAGACAGCAGCCCATTGGGCTTCGCCGTCCCCAGGATTCTCCAGGCAAGAACACTGGAGTGGGTTGCCATTTCCTTCTCCAATGCATGAAAGTGAAAAGTGAAAGTGAAGTCGCTCAGTCGAGTCCAACTCTTAGCGACCCCATGGACTGCAGCCTACCAGGCTCCTCCATCCATGGGAGTTTCCAGGCAAGCATACTGGAGTAGGATGCCATTGCCTTCTCTAGTGCACCAAAAATAAAATTTTACTTTATAGTACTGGAAAACAGTAAGTCTAGATGTGTTTAAGGATTACTGCAAAAAGATTGCAAACTTTCAAAGTTAGAAATGCATATTTTGATTACTTTTTGCCCCACTGTTTCTCCTTTACAGGCTTATTATATTTGTTACAGTGAAATTTCTCAACAAACATCTGCTAAAAAGATTTTCTCTTGGATTATAGTTCTTTGTCTATTGCATTCTAATTAGAGATCTTTGTATGTTAAGATGGATATTTGCTACTAAAACCAACTATTTAATGCCCCTGGGAATTCTCATAACATCTGTTCCATTGCACTCATTCCACTTCTTTGGTTGTCCCACACCCTCACAAAAAAGTATGCTGAGACATCAACATTCACAGTCATCTTTTGTAGTAAACATATGAGAATATTTTCAGTACTTTTCTCAGATTTTTGTGTTTTCTTTACATTATAATTATTTTTAAATTTTCAGTTAAAATGACACAATTCTTACCTTTTGGGGTAGTTGTTTTATTTTATTATACACTTCATATAGAATATATGCATCTATCTTACAAATATACATGTTGATACATACATGCATCATATGTCTAGTATATATCTATCCATTTGAATGTTGGAATCACCAGTTAGGCAACTTTACATTTATTCTTTTCACACAGTCAAATACAGTATGTCTTTTGCAGGCTTAAAACTTGTAATCATATGTATATGTTAGGCAAAAGTTTTTAAAAAATAACAAAAATGCCTTTTATGGATGCCATCTATACACACAAAAACTAACATACACATAGTATATAGTACATAGTAATAAGAATTACCAGGCATAAGTGTGTTTATATCACCTAGTCATCCTCCTTTTTGGAACCTAGAATGACTCACAGTCATCTCTGAGAACCGTATACTCATGACTTCACTATTCCTTCTGCGTCACCTTCCTTTTTACCTTAGTCGCCCTAAGTGCTCAGCGTACTTCAGCCTTGAGTTTCAAGCAGACAAACTCTGCATCATTTACTACAATCTATACATGATAAGTATTATCTTTCCTAAGTGGACACATTCATTTCAAATAATCTCCCTGTCCCTCTCTGAAAAGTCTGTGTGTTGAGAAATGCAGTCTTTGCTTTCATTTTGGTAAATAAGGATGTGACAGTCATCATGGATTTCAGCTCTCCGCATGTGAATTCCTGAGTCCTAAAGGCACTTAGCAAGGAGACAACGTGCGATCAGCCACCGTGAGGCTGCAGCCACTCCCTATGATGAGCCCAAAGGGAGATTAGGATGTGAGAAACAGGATACTGGCCCCAGATAGCTGAGAAGCATATGAAAGGAATGATTTCAGTAAGCCTAGACCATTGCATCTTCCCATACATAGAAAAGTGCTAAATTTCTTAATTTGGGATACCTGATTTTCTTTAATTCATATATATAATATTCAGATTACCAGCCTTTTGTTGCAAACTTCTATATTACCTGGCTCCTTATGTGAGGTGGAGCAACTAGAGATGCGAGATGCTATCTCCCAGGCGTAAGTCCTAGAAATTTCTGCTAAATAAAACAACTCTCGACTTTTAGGTTGTGACTGTTTTTTAAGTCTAAAATGTCAGCACGCATGTGTCAAATATTTTATATAAGTTCCAACAAAAAATGTTTTCTTTGATGGATATAGAACTATTTCTGGCCAGCTGTTCTTTTTGTTTCCTAAATTGCATCACACTTAAATCTACATGTTAATCTTGTGGTTTGTATTTGTGTTGACAAGTCTAACTTTTGTGTCTGCTTGTAGGCTTCCTTCTAGATGACAAGGTCCTGAGTAGAGAGATGAGTCAGCTCAGTCTGTAGAAATTCCTGGAAGAATGTTTGCTTATCCAAGTACTTGATGAGTTTCCTTACTAACCTAAAGATTCCTGTGAGAGCACATGAAGATACATTCACATCTCAGGTAACTATTATACAGTATATTCTAGAAATAATGAGCTTAAATTTAAAATAAATTCTTTGTAACATGCTGGAATTTACAAAGATATCTTGCTACAAATCCTAATAAAAGGAACTTATGATTTAGTTGTAAAGCCACAACTAACTTCAGTTCAGTTCAGTTCAGTTCAGTTGCTCAGTAGTGTCCGAATCTTTTTGACCCCATGAATCACAGCACATCAGGCCTCCCTGTCCATCACCATCTCCCGGAGTTCACTCAAACTCACATCCATCCAGCCATCTCATTCTCTGTCATCGCCTTTTCCTCCTGCCCCCAATCCCACTCAGCATCAGAGTATTTTTCAATAAGTCAACTCTTTGCATAAGGTAGCCAAAGTACTGAAGTTTCAGCTTTAGCATCATTCCTTCCAAAGAAATCCCAGGGCTGATCTTTAGAATGGACTGGTTGGATCGCCTTGCAGTCCAAGGGACTCTCAAGTGTCTTCTCCAACACCACAGTTCCAAAACATCAATTCTTCAGCCCTCAGCTTTCTTCACAGTCCAACTCTCACATCCATACACGACCACTGGAAAAACCATAGCCTTGACTAAACGGACCTTTGTTGGCAAAGTAATGTCTCTTCTTTTCAATATACTATCTAGGTTGCTCATAACTTTTCTTCCAAAGAGTGAGCATCTTTCAATTCGATGGCGGCAGTCGCCATGTGCATGAGAAACAACTAACTTACATATATATATATAACTTATCGGAGAAGGCAATGGCAGCCCACTCCAGTACTCTTGCCTGGAAAATCCCATGGATGGAGGAGCCTGGTAGGCTGCAATCCATGGGGTCGCTGAGGGTCGGACACGACTGAGCGACTTCACTTTCACTTTTCCCTTTCATTTCCAGTGTTCCTGCCTGGAGAATCCCAGGGATGGGGGATCCTGGTGGGCTGCCATCTATGGGGTCGCACAGAGTGGGACACGACTGGTGACTTAGCAGCAGGAGCATATATATGAATGACAGCTCCTCGTAATAGAGTGTGTTCTATTTGTCCAAAGTGAGATAAGTACAATATTATGGGAATAAATGAAGAAAAGACAGAAGATCAGGGTCTTTTGCTAGGTCATGGAATTTTCCATTTAAATCCCTGTATAAATATTGTATCAAAATATATGTATATTAAAACTTCTGTCTTCTCCAGGAAATATGAACTAGTCATATTGCTTTCAAATTCTTTTTCCTGACAAACTAAATATCTTTTACTATTAAGATTGAATTGACACTTTCTGAGAGATGAAACTATTACCATGAATTATATGGCAGCCTTGAAACATGCTAAAATAGCCTGTGCTAATTTATATTTAGAAATGGAAGAACCTGCGGACTTCAGATTTTTCTCAAGGATATAGCCTATTAGATTTAAATGAAATGAAAACTGGCATGAATTAGGAATATACCAAAATGGAGATCAGTGTAGTGATGAAATACAATAATTCAGCATTACCTTAATGCCTCAGTGACAACAGCAAATACCAGGTGGCTGTGAAATTATTAACCTTTTGTACAATAAATGTTGATGTTTGAATTGTATCTGAGATTAATATGTAATCTGGTCCAAGATGCATGATTCTTTATAAGCCAACATATAAATATGCATGATATAAGAAGAACATCTACAAAGGAATAATCAAAAACATGTTGGCAATCTAAAAACTAAATTATGTCAGATTTTTTACTTTTCTAAAGTAAATATTTTAAATAATAAACTCTTAACACCTTTCATTTCAATCAAACTGGCCTAGAATTTATAGGTTTAGAGATACCGAATTAATGAAAACTTGAAGTCAGCCTCAAATCCAATTCCCATCCTTCATTTTGTAAATACAAATGACCCCAGGGAGACTGATGCGTGAAAGTGGCGTACCCTTGAACTTGCACACCCACTCTTTTTCTTTCCCTTCTCTGTACCAAACCCTCTGAGTTGAGCGATTTGAATATTTGAAAAACCAAGTCTGCTGTATCAGAGTTCCATCTCCTGTGACCATTATATGGTTGTATTTATGCCCAGCAGGGCATTTTGAGATTGTCATTTTTTCTTCTTATTTTCTGGTCACTCTCTCATCTTCATCTTATTCAAGGTCAGTAAAAGCTAGAAAGGTCAGCAGTGAAAGAGGAAAGCTTTTTGCTGTGCTTTTAAATGTCTAACCTGAATGGTTAGGCTAGATGGGGTTGTTCTAGACCTGCCCTGGGAAGCTCTTCTCTGTCCACTCTTGTGTCTGTAACGTTGCTCTCATTTTCCCTTCAGTAACTACTGGGACATCACCCTTTATCTTAGTATCGTCACAAACATCTGAAAATTTCACATGCAGAACCACCTCCAATTAGGAAGCTCAATTTCTTGCTGTTAGAGGGTTAGTAGCTCAGTAGTATCCGGCTCTTTGAGACCCCATGGACTGTTGCCCACTAGGTTTGTCCATACGGATTCTCCAAGCAAGGATACTAGAGTGGGTTGCCATGCCCTCCTCAGAGGCTCTCCTCAATTCAGTTCAGTTGATCAGTCATGTCCAACTCTTTGCAACCCCATGAAACACTGCATGCCAGGCCTCCCTGTCCATCACCAACTCCTGGAGTTCACTCAAACTCATGTCCTTCGAGTTGGTGATGCTCTCCTAGGGTGGCACTAATTTTGAAATCTTACTCTCTGGGGCTTTCTTCTTCTTCCCTGTAACAACATTTTCACAAGGGGAAGGCAATGGCAACCCACTCCAGTACTCTTGCCTGGAAAATTCCGTGGATGGAGGAGCCTGGTAGGCTACAGTCCATGGGGTCTCAAAGAGTCAGACACGACTAAGCAGCTAACACATACACATGACTGCAGTGATCTATAAAATGTCTTTCAGATTTAGCTGCTTTGTTTTGCTAAGTTGGCACTTTCTCCTCTTTTGTAATAGACTACTGAGGTCCTGTTTTTCAATTAGAATTTTTTGATTAATTCTTCGTGATTTAGAGCATCTTTATCTCTTCAAAGAATCAGATTCAGTTAACCTAGAGTAACCTCAATTTGGTACATAACATAAGAAATGTTTTCTTTACTTCTACCTTTTATTACAGGCTTGTTTAGACAATCTTTTTCTGGTGACCTTAGCAGAACTTTAAAGGAAGATTTAGGTAAAATATTGCAAGAGCAGAAAGCTAATTCAAATCCCAATTTAAAAATTAATTGCCATATCCTCCAACAATAAAGAGGTCAAACAAATCTCCACTGTATTTTGCCAGCAAGACATTTGCATTAGAAAAGATCAATAGAAGATAATATAACAGATTAATTTAGAAAGGCTAAATTAATTTGTTAACCCTTGTATTACCATTAGGGTGGGTGCTGCTGAAGGAAATAAAACTGGTTTTGTCATAATTGGTCTTATTCCTCCTTTGAACTGAATGGTCTCTGAGAGTTTGCTATTATAATTGTGGATATGCATGCAGTAAGATAGGAAAACAGTTTTTCTGAACCTTTATGGAACTAGAGGCATGGGGCTTAGAGATTGTCCATTGAAGTGTGTGTGTGTGTGTGTGTGTGTGTGTGTGTCTACTATTTTCTTTTAAAATGAAGTACTATTTTTAGTACTATTTTATAAAGCCTGCTAACATCCCAGTGGTCACCATAGTTTAAAAAATCCAGGTATGAGTAGAATTCCTTTCTAAGAAGTTTCTTCATCTTGACCATTTCCCCTCACAGGTCTTTTGTTATTTTACCAGCAAAAATAATATCCCCCCTTATTATCCATAGTGATTTGAAAATTTATACATATGATGATGGAGGCATTTAACTGTGCATTTTTCCTGAGGTCAAATTTAAATGTTTAACTAGGGGATTTGTTTCCATAGCTGCTAAGTCGCTTCAGTCATGTCCGACTCTATGTGACCCCGTAGACGGCAGCCCACCAGGCTCTCCTGTCCCTGGGATTCTCCAAGCAAGAACATTGGAGTGGGTTGCCGTTTCCTTCTCCAATGCATGAAAGTGAAAAGTGAAAGTGAAGTCGCTCAGTCGTGCTCGACTCTTAGGGACCCCATGGATTGCAGCCTACCAGGCTCCTCTGTCCCTGGAAAGAGTACTGGAGTGGGTTGCCATTGCCTTCTCTGTGTTTCCATAGGCATTCTATTATTTGAGGGTTTAAATCTGTACATCTATGTTTGCTAAGTTGCTTTAACCATGTTCTACTTTTGGTGATCCTATGAACCGTAGCTCTCCAGGCTCCTCTGTCCATGGGATTCTCCAGGCAAGAATACTGGAATGGGTGGTCATTCTCTCCTGCCAGGAATCTTCCCGGCCCAGGGATCAAACCCACGTCTCTTATGCCTCGTGCACTGGCAGGCACGTTCTTTACCAGTAGCACCAGACTGCCCCAAATATTTTTTCCTCCTTGGCATCATCTGCCACAGGAGCTAGCAAGCTGTTTCTGAAAAGGGCTTGTATGTCAGCTTTCTTGCTCCTGCTGTAACAAATTGCTGCTCATTTAACAGTTTAAAAACACACACTCTTTTTTTTTTTTCAGCTATAGTCCTGGGGGGACAAAAGTATAAATTGAGTCTAACAGAGCTAAGATCAGGGTGTCTTCAGGTCTGGTCCTTGGAGACCCTGAGGAGAGAGTTCATCCCCTCACCTTTTTAAGCCTCTAGAAGCCACACGGTCACTGTGGCCTCTTGCCTTCATCTTCACATTTCTCTTGCTTCTCCTCATAAGGGCTCTTGTGGTGACCTGGGATCCACCTGGATAAGCCCAGATACTCTCTCCGTCTTAACAACCTTAATCACATCTGCAGTGCCCCCCCACCACCCACCATGAAGTTAACATTCTCAGGTTGTGGGGATAAAGATATGGACATCCCAGGGGATGGGAGGCATAGATTAGCCTAGACAGATAGAGACTGGATTTGCATTACACAGTCTTTATCATATATTCTTCTTTGTTCTGTTTGTTTGGCTGTGCGTTTATTTGTCAAGTCGTGCCCAGCACTTTTCAACCCCCTGGACTGTAACCCTCCAGCTCCTTTGTCCATGGGATTTCCCTGGCAAGAATACTGGAGTGACTTGTCATTTCCTTCTCTAGGGGATCTTCCCAACACAGGGATAGAACCCATGTCTCCTGCTTTGGCAGGTAAATTCTTTCCCACTGAGTCACCGTGGAAGCCCCATTTGTTAATAACCCTTAAAGAATCTTAAAAGCATAATTAGCTCAGGGGCCCTATAAAAATACATTACCAACACATTACCAGTCAAATCTGGCCTAAAGGCAGTTAATCAGTCGCTGGTCTACTTTAAGTCTGGTGTTTATTTAATTCTGTTTATGAATGTACAAATACTTTGCTATAGCCCATAACCATAATGGAGGTATTAACCTAATATTTGCCACACAATACAGCATGTGTTCAAATTACTGCACAATTGTACTCTTCTCACAGGCTAGCAAAGAAATGCTCAAAATTCTCTGAGTCAGGCTTAAACAGTACATGAACTGAGATGTTCACATCAACTTCCAGATGTTCAAGCTGGATTAATAAAAAAATAAAAATAAATTTAAAAAATAAAAAAAAAGAAAAGGCAGAGGAACCAGAGATCAAATTGCCAACATGCAATGGATCATCAAAAAAGCAAGAGAGTTCCAGAAAAACATCTGCATCATTGACACGCTAAAGCCTTTGACTATGCAGATCACAACAAATTGTGGAAAATTCTTAAAGAGATGGGAATA
Organism: Ovis canadensis; assembly: GCF_042477335.2. Classification (NCBI taxonomy): domain Eukaryota; kingdom Metazoa; phylum Chordata; class Mammalia; order Artiodactyla; family Bovidae; genus Ovis; species Ovis canadensis. Next base: position 110,371,905 of record NC_091246.1, read on the forward strand.
CCAGACCACCTGACCTGCCTCTTGAGAAATCTGTATGCAGGTCAGGAAGCAACAGTTAGAACTGGACATGGAACAACAGACTGGTTCCAAATAGGAAAAGCAGTACCTCAAGGCTGTAAATTGTCACCCTGCTTATTTAACTTTTATGAAGAGTACCTCATGAGAAACGCTGGCTTGAAGAAGCACAAGCTGGAATCAAGATTGTGGGAGAAATATCAATAACCTCAGATATGCAGATGACACCATCCTTATGGCAGAAAGTGAAGAAGAACTAAACAAAAAGTGATGAAAGTGAAAGGGGAGAGTGAAAAAGTTGGCTTAAAGCTCAACATTCAGAAAACTAAGATCATGGTATCTAGTCCCATCACTTCATGGGAAATAGATGAGGAAACAGTAGAAACAGTGGCAGACCAAAATCACTGCAGATGGTGATTGCAGCCATGAAATTAAAAGAGGCTTACTCCTTGGAAGGAAATTTATGACCAACCTAGATAGCATATTAAAAAGCAGAGACATTACTTTGCCAACAAAGTCCATCTAGTCAAGGCTATGGTTTTTCCAGGAGTCATGTATGGATGTGAGAAATGGATTATAAAGAAAGCTGAGCACCGAAGAATTGATGCTTTTGAACTGTCGTGTTGGAGAAGACTGTTGAGAGTCCCTTGGTCTGCAAGGAGATCCAACCAGTCCATCCTAAAGGAGATCAGTCCTGGGTGTTCACTGGAAGGACTGATGTTGAAACTGAAACTCCAATACTTTAGCCACCTGATGTGAAGGGCTGACCCATTTGAAAAGATCCTGATGCTGGGAAAGATTGAGGGCAGGAGGAGAAGGGCATGGCAGAGGATGAGATGGTTGGATGGCATCATTGACTCAATGGACATGAGTTTGGGTAAACTCCAGAAGTTAATGATAGACAGGGAGGCCTGGCGTGCTGTAGTTCACGGGGTTGTAAAAAGTCGGACTCGGCTGAGCCACTGAACTGAATTGAACTGAACTAATCTGTGGTGTTGGTAAAGACTCCTGAGAGTCCCTTGAACTGCAAGGAGATCAAGCCAGTCAATCCTAAAAGACATCAATACTAAATATTCATTGGAAGGACTGATTCTGAAGCTGAAGCTCCAATACTTTCACCACCTGAATTGATGAACTGACTCATTAGAAAAAACCCTGATGTTGGGGAAGATTGACAGCAGGAGGAGAAGGGGACAGCAAAGGATGAAATGGTTGGATGGCATCACCATCTCGATAGACATGAGTGAGCAGGCTCTGAGTGTTGGTGGTGGACAGGGAAACCTGGTGTGCCGCAGGACATGGGGTCACAGAGTCAGACACGACTGAGTGACTGAACTGAACTAAACAGCTTATATTTAAAGAGTCTTTTTTCATTTCTTTCCAATATACCACACCACTCTTAGTAATAACAGTGGTGACTAGAATAACATTATTTTGCCAATTCTGAATTCCACCTGGTTTGTGAATATAACTACATTGTAAAACAAGTGTTAACAATTGACAGCTTTCAGTTGTTATAGTGTACCAACACTATCTACCTCCCTAGTGTTCCTTTTGATGTCGTTCAGTCAGTAAGTTGTTTCCGACTCTGCCTCCCCATGGACTGCAGCACACCAGGCTTCCCTGTCCTTCACTATCTCCCAGAGTTTGCTCAAACTCATGTCCATTGATTCAGTGATGCTACCCAACCATTTCATCTTCTGTTGCCCCTTCTCCATTTCTAAGATGAGTTTTTCTTTCCTTTATTTTTCCATTCAAAGCCAGTTGTACCATCGATAAGATTAATTTTGTTTTCATCCAGAAGACAATGAAAACCACACTGTCCAGTGACAAATGGCCATGTTTGGTTTAGCATAGATTTCCCATCATTGTTCTTCCTTAACCCGGCTCTCTAGAAGTCTAGCCACTTTGCATGCATTCCACCCTGCTCTCAGCATTATCCACAGAAGCAAAGTCCCAACACAGTTATTATCCTGTTAATTTATTCAATTAGGTATATGTTGTCCCTCCAGACCAGTTTTATAACTGTGTTCTGTTTCCTGGAAAAGACCTCCCTCTTGGGTCATTATGACACTTTGCAAGTCCTTTGTATGATGAACAACCTAAAATACTGAAACTGATCATCACCCCAAGAGCGGCTCCTAACAAACTGGGTCACAGTGGACCAATGCTGACCAACCCATCACATACAGCACTGCTTTACACACCAATGAATCTCATACCCTTTGAAAAATTGCCCTGTGCCCAAAAATATTGTGTGTCTTGTGAGACTGTCACTGGTGTCATCTAATTCCTATAACATCTCTACCTGGGAAGGCCATCAGTCTTTCAATTCCAGTGAAATGGAGGTAACATAATGGTAATTTGGGGTTTCCCTGCTGGTTCAGATGGTAAAGAATCTTCCTACAATGCAAGAGACCTGGGTTCCATCCCTGGAGGATCCCCTTGAGGAGGAAATGCAACCCAATCCAGTATTCTTTCCTGGGAAATCCCATTGACAGAGGAGTCTGGCAGGCTAGTCCATAGGGTCAAAAAGAGTCAGACACGACTGAGTGACTGACACTTTCAGTTTTCAACACGTGTAATTTTGGCACCAAACCATACCCAAATCCATCTCTTTTGTGACTGTCTAGAGTCCCCTTCCACTATCTGTAAGTCTGTGTTTTGTTCACAGATGAGTGGTGATAACACTGGTCAGGCAGCTTCACTCTGCTTTTCATCACATTAAGGCTGCTTTCTTGGCAGTTCCACATTCCAGCTTTATTTATGGTCACCCAGAATGCTGAGTCTCTGTTGTTCAACCTTCTGCTCTGCCTAGTTTGTTGGTATCATTTCCTCTGGTAATCTTTTCATTAACCAGATGAATTCATGTGACTGATATACTGTGGACCAGCTGTTTTTGACTCTGATAAGCATCACGTGAGTATGACTTCTCACTCCTTAACTCAAAATTCTTGGCATGACCCTGTAGATGAACTTGCAATTCAGCAATTGTCTATTTTTCCTTATCCAGACAGGACAGCTCCAGAAGTTATCCCCAACATTGGTCATTAGTATCAGATCTGAGACAGGTGGGAGTGTTGTTTTAGCATTTCATGCACTTGGGGGAAATAGAATGGTAGCCCACCCCTGATTGTGATAGAATTCCAAGAGCCTCTTCCCTATACTATGATCCCCTACTTTTTTCCATTTACTACCCCTTTTTCCTGGGCTTCCCAGGTAGCGCTAGTGGTAAAAACCCACCTGTCAATGCAGGCAGACACAAGAGACACAGGTTCCATCCCTGGATCAGGAAGATCCTCTGGAGTAAGAAATGACAGCCCATTCCATTATTCTTGCCCACAGAAATCCAAAGACAGAGGAGCCTGGTGGGGTACAGTCCATGGGGTCACAAATACTTGGACATGATTGAGCACACACACACCTTTTAACCCATCTGTCTTCTCCATGGTTGGGTTTTCCAGATCAGCAGAAATACTACTTACCCTTGAGAGAGTCATTTCCTAGGCAGATTGATAAGAAGTCCAGGCATCCCTAAGGAGAGAGGGGTCTGGAGTTCTCAAGGAGGAAGAAAGGACAAACATTTTTTTCCCTCTACATTCCTTAGGATTATATAACAATAATATATCCTGCTTGAAGACAGTCTCTGGAAAAAAAAAAAAAAAAAAAAACCCTTCTGGCTAATCCTATTATCTTAAAATGTAAATTATGGGAGTAGGTCTAGTGAGGTCTTTACAACGTCCAGACATTCTTTTCATTCACTTTAATAACTAATTACAGTATATAACTGTAATTAGAGAGTACATAACTCCATGGCTAACACTAGCAAGGGGGCACTCTTTCTGCCCCCTTCTGATGCCTGTGTCAGAAGCTTTCGCTATCTCCTTTATACTTTAATAAAACTTTATTACACAAAGCTCTGAGTGATCAAGCCTCATCTCTGGCCCCGGATTGAATTCTTTTCCTCCAGAGGCCAAGAATCCCAGCGTCTTTGCATGGTTCAACAACAACCTTTCACCCTCAAGCATGATCATAACAGCAGACTAGCTCACATTTGTCCCCAGTCCCTTTTCAAAGCAGATATTATACAATTAGACAGGAAAGGAATCAAGATCTTCCTTCTCACTGAGTAATGGAGCTGCATTCAGAGCTTGTTAAATTTAGCAACAGGGAAAGAAGTTAGAATTACCCTTTCGAGAATATTTGGCTCAGATAGTCAAGACTCTTCATACAATGCAGGAGAGTTGGGTTTGATCCCTGGGTTGGGAAGATCCCCTGAAGAAGGAAATGATGACTCACTCCAGTATTCTTACCTAGAAAATCCCCTGGACAGAGGAGCCTGGTGGGCTATAGTCCATGGGGTCACAAAGAACTTGCCAAAACTGAGTGACTGGTACAGTTTAGAGAAGACTTAGTAACAAACTTTTTCAAAGACAATGGTTTGAATGTCATCTGCATCACTTGTTTACATGTAAATGTGCATCCAGGTCTAGAACAATGTACCAAGCAAAATGAAAGACAGTTTTTATGAGGTGATGAAAGGAAGCAAGGAGCAAAACAGCTGCCTTTTGATCCCTTCACTCAGTTTACCAGAGCATGTGCCCCTGGCAAAAAGTAAAGAAGAAAAGCGACACACCTTGTTTCCTGGACTACAGGTAAATTGATTCAGGGGGTGGTATTTCCCAGCTGAAGAGATATTAGCTTCAGAATAACTTTAGCAGGCTACCCCTTGCTAAAGATACATCCATGAATGCTCAGATGTGTCCGACTCATTGTGATCCCATGGACTGTAGCCCACCAGGCTCCCTCTATCTGGAAATCTCCAGGAAAGCTTACTAAAGATGGTTTACTGGAAATTAGCAGAGAATCCAAGAATCATGTGTCTATAGAAGACAACACAAATAAACAATCCTAGAAGAAAACAATGAGGCCTCATAACTGAAATATTTCTAAGGAACTCCTAAAACCCTACATTCAGACCTCAAGTGTTGTCTTGGGTGGAGCAGCATAGGTCAGCTGTGAGAGGCAGAACCTAGGGCATAACTGGAGCTGGTCTGGATCCCTCTATTTTCTCAGCTGTTCATAGTATATATCCTTGAGATAATTAGGAGCTGTTGTAACACTTGACATTGGATACATTGATGGCTTCTATGAATCTGATTTGAAAATCTGATCTGGTTTTCTTTAGAGATTTTTTTTTTTTAAATTTTAAACAAAATTGCATATAAGGAAATGGCAAGCCACTCCAGTGTTCTTACCTGGAGAATCCCAGGGACGGGGGAGCCTGGTAGGCTGCTGTCTCTGGGGTCGCACAGAGTGAGACACAACTGAAGCGACTTAGCAGCAAACATATAAGATGATGTTTTGATTCCCATATGCATAGTGAAATGATTATTACAGCCAACCTAATAAGCATATGCATCTCCCATGGTTACCTTTTATTTTTTACCTGAAATCTACTCTCAAGAGTTATCTCCAGTGGGAAAGATATGAATCATGTAATTGTATCCTTTCCAGCCTTCTTTTATTTTTTTTTCACTTTTTATTTTTTTATTTTATTTTGTATAGTGAATTAACAAACAATGTTGTGATAGCTTCAGGTGAACAGCAAAGGGAATCAATCATACACATACATGTGTCCATTCTCCCCAAAACTCCTCTCCCATCCAGGCTGCCACATAACTTTGAGCAGAGTTCCTTGTGCTATAGAGAAGGTCCTCGCTGGTTATCCATTTTAAATATAGCAGTGTGTGTGTCACCATCCCAAACTTCCTACCTATCCTTTCCCCCCATGCTTCCCCCTGGAAGCCATTAAGTTTATTCTCTGTCTCTTTCTGTTTTATAAGTAAGTTCATTTCTTTTCAGATTCCACATTTAAGGGATGTCATACAATATTTCTGACTTAATCAGTATGACCATCTCTAGGTCCCTCCCTGTTGCTGCAAATGGCATCATTTCATTCTTTTTAATGACTGAGTAATACTCATGTGTGTGTGTATCTACTGTGTCTTCTTTATCCGTTCCTCTGTTGGTAGACCTTTAGGTTGTGTCCATGTCTTCAGCCTTATTATCCAGTTTATCAGAGGTCCAGAGGCCTGATGGTACAGTGAAGCCATTGAATGTCTAAATGCTAATCTGGCACTAACTCATCATCAGCTTAAATATAGAGTCTAGACTCCACCCACCCTTGACACTTGCCTTTCCTCTCATGACAAGTTGTTAGCATTTACAAGACTTGTGTTTGAGCCAAGCAGCCTACTCAGGCACAGCTGGGAGAGAATGGTGGAGTTCTGACCCCACAAGAATGCAAGAGGTGCAGAGAAGACCACATTCTCTATACGACAAAATGGCTGCCCCCCACCCCCCCTCACACACACACAATGTGCCCCTTGTGGTGTATTCCCTAACACCTCCATTCAGAATGAAATCTGCGACCCTGCACCTTCCATATTCTAATACCTCCTTGACGTCCTCTAGGGCATGATGGAATTTTCTGACCTCAGAATTGTCTAATGTCCTTTGTAATGAGAGCAGTCATGACTACTGCCAAATGATATGCCAATAATTACCTTTCACTTTAGGTGTAGTGAGTGACTTTCTCATGGAGCTTAGAGTCTCGAATCCAAAAAGTCACCACGTGATAGCATTTTTCAGTTTAGGACAAAGGTTCCTGTCTGCCAACATGGTCTATTATCTGAGCACACAGGTCATAAGTGCTTACCTGGAGGGCCTTTACCATTTACTCTGTAAGATGTTCAAATATTTCTGCCCAGAACACATGCAAACTCAGACCTCTTCATCTTAATTTTCAGAACAGGGCACAATAAGTTTCTTAGATGAGAATGACAGTTTTACCATAAGCAAAAAGTCTTGTTAGCCCCTGAAGTTCTTTATTAGCAGCACCTTGTGAAATAATCGGAGAGGGCAATGGCACCCCACTCCAGTACTCCTGCCTGGAAAATCCCATGGACAGAGGAGCCTGGTAGGCTGCAGTCTATGAGGTCACTAAGAGTCAGACACGACTCAGCGACTTCCCTGAATTTCTCACTACTAGATTGCTTGTTTGCTTTCTCCAGCCCTCTATTTTCCAGGAATGTCAAAGAATCACTTGTTCTTTGAATTTTATCAGGGTTTATGCACTGGACACCATTTGTCACTAAGGTGCCATAGCAATGGTCCCTACTTCCCCCCAAAATACTTCCTCTGAGAAACCGTTACTATGACATACTTAATATCATACACTGACTTGTCCTCATAGGTTTTCAGTTCTAACTCAAAGGCTATAACAACATACCATGAAATTTAGCTATACTCTTTCACAAAGTAAATGCTTATTGAACCTTCCATTCTATAAGAATACAAATTTTGCCTGACTGACATTCAAGCCAGTAATAAGAAAGAAGCGGCACCTAGGTCTGTAATGTAATACAAGCTCTCTTTCAACTTTTGCTCTAATTAAGTTGCCTTTATCTACACAGTTATGGTGGAATATTCAGAGGAAACACCTTGATATTTTAACCATTATGTCTACAAAGTCTGAAAGGTCAATCTTGTTTCTAGAATCCTGATATAACACAAGGTATCAGAACATCAAATGTGTTCCACAAATTATAAGATCTTTTCCAGTATCAAGTTACTGTGAGAATTTTGAGGGCACTAGTAACCTTGATGCAAGTATGAAGCAGCTTAACTCCCCAGAGTTTTCTTTTTTCTTTTTTTCACATCATATATCTTCTAAGCAAATACACCAAAGATACTGTATCAGTCATAAAGCAACTCAATATTTTTGGAGACAATAATGTATGTCACATGGCAGTTACACACACACACACACACACACACACAATTGTTGTTTAGTTGCTTGGTCACATCTAACTCTTTAAGACCCCATAGACTGTAGGCTACCAGACTCCTCTGTCAGTGGGATTTTTCAGGCAAGAATCCTGGAATGAGTTTCCATTTTCAAGGTGTCTTCCTGATCCAGGGATCAAACCTGCATCTCCTGCATTGGCAGGAGGGCTTTTTACTGCTGACTCACCAGGGAATCCCCCCACATCCATATATTTATATATATGTACGTATATATCCTCACAGGTGGCACTAGTGATAAAGAACCCACCTGCCAATGTAGGAGACATAAGTGATGCAAATTCGATCCTTGGGTCAGGAAGATCTGGAGAAAGGAATGACAGCCCACTCCAGTATTCCTGCCTGGGAAATCTCATGGGCAGAGAAGCCTGATAGGCTACAGTCCATGGGATCACAAAGAGTTGGACATAGCTGAGCAACAAATACATGCATATATCTATATATATACCTTAATGTTGAGAAAGTGTTACTAGCTCAGTCGTGTCCAAGTCTTTGCAATCCCATGGACTGTAGCCCCCAGGCTCCTCTCTCCATGGGCTTCTCCAGGCAAGAATACTGGAGAGGGTTGCCATATCCTTCTCCAGGGGATCTTCCCAACCTGGGGATTGAACCAGGCCTTCTGCATTGCAGGAAAATTCTTTACAGTCTGAGCTACAAGGGAAGTCCTTATGTACTCATAAGGCAGACTCATTCTGCTATAAGCTTCAGAGATAATGATTCTGCTACTAACAGAAAGCATTTACTGTTGACTCTGAGCAACAGGAGTTTGAAATGGGTGTGTCAAGTTACCTATAGATGTTTTTCAAAAGTAAATATTACAGTCCCACAAGATCCAAGGTTGGCTGAATCTGTGGAGCAACCATGGATACACAGGACCAACTGAAATTTAAATCAGAGCCATTAAATATTGTGCCCCCCATTAAATCAGTCTTCCTTCATAAACCTATTGACATTCATCGAACCAACCAAAGGCCTTAGATTTCCTGACCCTGATTCAATCAATAAATACATATCAACTTCCGTAAGTTTCCTGATCCCCATTAAATGAACATGCCTTCTGAAGTCTCCTGACACCCATAACAAAGATTGAATTAGGGTCACAGTAGTTAAGGCAGATTGAATCAGGAGTACAGCCATCCCTGCAGGGAGAGGTTTTGAGCTCCATGGGGGGCCTTGGACCTCCCCCCATGTACAGAAGACACAGGCAGGGTCCATGCTCCCCACCTCCAATGTGTTGTTCAAAAGTCAACTATGGAAGCCAGCCACTAGTGTGCTTTTACATGAAGGGTAAATCAAGTCACCTACCTTTCTCTCTTGTAGAGCTCCTCCCCCCTACCCCGCCTGTTTCCTTATCCTCCAGCCGAAAAAAGTAAAGCAAGGATTTGAGGCTTGTAGGTATGCAAATTTTCAAATGCTTATTTTTCCTGTGGTAGCAGTAATTTATTTTATTACAGTGTTTCTTAGAGCTAGAAAAATGAAAGTCTTTGTTAATTCCTAGAATGCTGATTAGTTTTTAAGATAGTTTTTCCTTTTTTGTAGCTGATTATCATGCTAATGTTTTATGCAAAATCTGATAGCCAAGTCCATCTATCCTTTTAAAAGTAGGTTTTAATAAAAATCAGTATTTCATAGAATGATAGCATCAATTCACAACATATTTTTTTACTTTTAACTCTTACTTTTCGGAAAACCTTATTTTTAAAAATATCACTGTTGGCAAACTTGAATTTGAGGTTTAACTTTAGTTTTCAAATCAACAAAAACTTTAAATCATGCCTGATGAATATAGTTTTGGCTAATTGAGTTTTGGACTATTAAGTTAAAATCTGGAGATTAAGATAGTATGGGAAAGTTTGTCACAGAGCTTATTAATTTGCTTTGAAGTTTAGTTCATAAAATGGAAGCAATTTGCTTGTATATTAAATTTTTATAACACATACAACTGATTATATTTTTGGGGTACCCATTGAAGAAATCAATTTAAGGAGATAAAGTGATTTATCAGTCTTTTAATATATGATGTAATATGTTATGATATAAATAATACATACCATTGTTGTTTTCATGTGCTGTTGTGCTCAGTCGCTAAATTGTGTCTGACTCTGAGACCTCGTGGACTCTAGCCCATCAGACTCCATTCTCCATGGGATTTTCCAGGCAAAAATACTATAGGAAATGCCAATTCCTATTCCAAGGGATCTTCCCAACCCAGGGATTGAATCCAAATCTTCCACATTGGTAGGTAGACTCTTTACCACTGAGCCACCTGGGAAGCCCAATACATACCCATACATACACAGATACACACTGTATTGCCTGGGTGAGGTAAAGTTATAGTATATTGTTTTGAGTGACTGTTTTCCCTCATAAAAGTTTGCTGAAAAGCTTAAAATAATGAAATATAATTTCATATATTTAAGTTATAAGTAAAAAGTATTCTATCTCTGTGGAAAAGAAGAGCCAAATGAATGTTAAGATGAATTCAGGAAAGATGATCTTCAGAAACTTCTATATAATAGTCAGTGCATATATGTGCACACTCAGTCATTTCAGCTGTGCCTGACAGGCTTCTCTGTCCATGGGATTCTCCAGGCAAGAATCCTGGAGTGGGTTGCCATGCCCGCCTCCAGAGGATCTTTCTGACCCAGGGATCGAACCTGCGTCTCTCATGTCTACTGCATTAGCAGGCAGGTTCTTTACCATTAGCACCACCTGGGAAGCCTGTGGTAGTCAGTAACTATTGCTTAATCTTTTGGCATGTTACAAACAGTACTATCTATCTATGTATCATATTTTGAGTTACATGCTATTCTGCAATTCTAACTTAAAGATAAAATTTCTTAAAAATTAATATTCATTGAAGAATAGAGTAAGTCCCCCTACATGTGTATGATTTCCATTCTGAGAGCACTTTCATAAGTCCAATTTGTTCTAAAGTCTAACAAGATTAGCCTAGGTACACAGCTAATGCATGTGGCTATATATTTATACCTGTTTTAATGTGAAATCAGAAATGTCAGTTAAAAATATTTGTATAAGGTTGAATAGCTCATACTGAAAATCTTCATGTTTTATTAAAAAAAATTACTCATATAGCTTCATGTAAATGTGGCAAGGATATTTCAGAAACAAATGAAGTGACAATGTTATTGTAAATTACCTTCAATTCACATTTTTACCCCCGGATGAAAAGATGAAAATGACAAAGAAGCCATGCCTTCCTTTTTTATTTGATCTCTAAATTGCCTGCAATCCACACATATGCAGGCATTTAGGTGAGTAATGAAGTTTTCCACCTTAATTTAGGAAACAGAGAGTCTGGATTTAGTGTGTGTACACTGAGAGCTGATGTTTCAGGAGGATCACTTGCTGGCTTAATTTAATGCAATTGTAATTTAGTAAATGGTATTTCATTGCTCAAAACATGTTCACTTAATTTTAAATAAAACAGTACTAAAGTCACGGAACACAAATAGGATTTCTAAAAGGAATAAACAAGTCTCTACATAGCCATGTGCATATTCCTCAGCTGACTGTTGTAAAACAAACAAGCAAACAAAGTAATCAAACATAGTCCTTAGAAAATTACATGAAAAAGTAATGTTAGAAAAACACATTGAATTTTGTCTAGAGTAATCTCTTAGAAACTTGCTAAATGTGTGTAATCATGGGGCATGGGAAATGAACCATCACCAACTACACCAAAGGCTAATATTCTTCCAAAGGAGATGATATTGTGTATGTGGCGGCACTGGAAAGGAGTCCTCTATTATGAGCTCCTTCTAGAAAACCAAATGATTAACTCCAACAAGTACTGATCCCAGTTAGACTAACTGGAAGCAGCATACCACAAAAAGCATCCAGAATCAGTCAACAGAAAATGCATCATCTTCCACCAGGAAGACCACAAGACAACATGTTCCTTTGGTGACCAGGCAAAAACTGTTAGTGCTTGGCTGGGAAGTTCCAATGCATCTGCCGAATTCATCATACATCGCACCATCAGATGTCCATTTATCTGTCATTTAAAAATTATCTTAATGGAAAAAATTCCAATTCCCTGGAAGACCCTAAAAGTCACGTGGACCAGTACTTTGCTCAAAAAGATAAAAAGTTTTGGGAAGACAGAATTGTGCAGTTGTTTGAAAAATAGAAGAAAATAGTAGAACAAAATGGTGAATTTGTTGTTCAATAAAGGTCTTGGTGAAAATGAAAAATATCTTTTATTTTTATTTAAAAATCAAAGGAACATTTTGGCCTACCCAATAGCCATGAGAATAGAACTATATTTTGTTGAATCAGACATTAATGAGATTCACAAAATGTGAAGCAGTCTCCTTTCTAGTTAAATTTGTGTGTGGTTTTAAGAAATATTCTTCTATTCCATGAAAATATTATATTCATGTTAAATTTTAATGAGTGTGTTATTTTAAATATACTAATATTTTTTAAATTACTATTTTAAATTACTAAAATAATAAATATCAATAGATATAATCCACATAAACAGAAGCTCTAGGGAGACTTTAATGAAATTAACTAGTTTAAAGCATTTCTTAGATTTCAAAGTTTGAGAACCTCTGTTTTTATATCAATAATTCCTTCTCAAGCAATGGGATTTGAAAGGTCAAAGAATAATTTTCTCACTTTTTTTATATGCCTTGTTTTCTCATTTGTTTTCCAAATTCTATTGTGTATTTTTTAAGATTCCACCCAGTTTATCTTCAACTTCTAATTTTATGTGCTATTTAGGCATCAATGAAAATGATTTATTTTTCCAATTGCTAAAAATACTACAAAATAAATGAATTTGCTATACTAATTCAACAGTGATTGAAAAACCTCGTTCATTCTAAAAATTATGCTTCCTAATACTTGAAGAAATGTTTGCTCTCTTTTTGAAATGTTTTTAAAGCACAAAAAAGATTTTAAAATAAATAAAGTGCATAGAGATGAGGGAAATAATTGTCTAATCTCACAGGGATATTTGCAAAATGATTATTGAATAATAATAGTTTCTCAGACCTTCTGGGAGAAACCTCCTTTCAACTGGAATTATATCTTACAGGTGTCTTAATCAGCAAGGTTTTTTTTATATTATTAAATTTAATAAGTAATTTTTATGAGTAAAATTACAAGCAGTATTCTCTACCAGTAGTGTGGGTTTTTTGTTGCTGTTGTTTCTTATGCATATACTAAGGTTCATTGGGAAAAATTGTTTCATTTAAAGATGTGATTGGAGAATTGAAGTTTCATCTCACTTAGCTAATTTAATATTACATCATCAACCAGTAAGTATATACTGGGAGTCTTCTGGCTACATGAATCTTGAACATGAATGGTAGGACTAAAACTTTCCTAAATGACAACTCTGAGTATTCTCACAACTTATACAACTCATTGTTCAAGTCTAAAATTCCAATGGAATATCAAGTCACATGTAGCTGTTCTAAAGTAAAGAGGGACCTACCTGTTATATTCTAAATATTTTTTGTTATTCTATTAATTAAATATGTAACAGGAACTAGAAGAGCAAATCACATACATCTCATCATGGAGAAATTAACAAATGCTTCTTTCAGTAAGCTTAGAATAATGAGTTGGAGTGTAGTTTCTTCAGGATCAATTGGGCTAAATAGAAAATACCAATGAGAGATGAACATGGTGTACCAAAGGTAGGGTAAATTATCAAATATTAGATTTATTGAACACACATCTTCATCTTCTTTAATTTGTGAAGGTTTTTATCTTCTATCTCTATATAAATGTTAAATAACATATTTCCCATAGGAAAATAATTATTCAGTCTCTGCTTTGGGTCTAAGACATTAATATAAGTACATAATAATATGAAAAGATGTTTAAATATAATTACTTTTGAAAATACATTGCACTCACTCTTTGCAAGCTCCCAAATATATCTGCTATTGGAGGATTGTTATGGGACCATGTTTCTCTTCAGCATGATTAAAGCATAAAATATATTGCCAAAACCATCTCCTCTCAGTTTTATCTAAAACACACTAAATATGACTATATAATCCCATAGTAGTTTTTGAATCATGTTGTGAACCCTGCTGTATTACTCATATGTATTGTTCTCAATTTAATGATTGTTAAGCTTGACAACCAGAACTGCATATAAATAAGTTGTTTCTGTGAATGAGCATTTTAATTATTCGTTTTACTCTGTACATATCGTGAAGTTAATAAAGTACTCTACTTGCCATCAAGTTTATTACAAGAGTCTGGATGAGAAAGATATTTCATTTTTACAATTAACTAACAGCTCACTTCTTTGTGTCCCACAGATACATTTTAATTTTGTTATGTATCAATTAAAGTATGTCAAGGATGAGAATTCAATAAGTAAGCCTGTATTCCAATTAAGATTATGATTTTGTAGATTTAAAAACCATGGCTTCATTTATATTTAATTAACAGGAACTAAAATAATGCAATGATTTCTCATAATCACTTTTTGTCTATAACTCTGCAGAAGCAATTTTAAATTCTGAACACTTAAGAGAGAAAAAAAAAAAAAGATTCCATCATCAGCTGAGCTCTGAATACTTTAACAAATGCCTGCTCCTCAGCCTAGATTACAGAGCAGTAATGAAGACGACTGTTCACATGACTCAGGTCTGTCTGGATTGCACACAGTGCTGTGTCCCTACCTGACTTAATAATTTATTCCTATACAAGGAATGTATCTCTGTTGTTGTCCAACCACTTTGCTAACAATTAATGCTAGCAGTTTTCAGAAGATTCTTTCATGTGCCTGAAAAAAATGTTTAAAAATTACTTTTAAACTGGAAGCTTTTTAAAAACAATTTAAACTTTAAATCAAAATATTTTATCCTCCAGTTCCATTCTTCTTTCTCAAGATTGCTTTGGCTATTCGAGGTTTTTTGTATTTCCATACAAATCTTGAAATTATTTGTTCTAGTTCTGTGAAAAATGTGGCTGGTAGCTTGATAGGGATTGCATTGAATTTGTAAATTGCTTTGGGTAGTATACTCATTTTCACTATATTGATTCTTCCAATCCATGAACATGGTATATTTCTTCATCGCAGCACTGTTTATAATAGCCAGGACATGGAAACAACCTAGATGTCCATCAGCAGATGAATGGATAAGAAAGCTGTGGTACATATACACAATGGAGTATTACTCAGCTGTTAAAAAGAATTCATTTGAATCAGTTCTGATGAGATGGATGAAACTGGAGCCGATTATACAGAGTGAAGTAAGCCAGAAAGAAAAACACCAATACAGTATACTAACACATATATATGGAATTTAGGAAGATGGCAATGACGACCCTGTATGCAAGACAGGGAAAGAGACACAGATGTGTATAACGGACTTTTGGACTCAGAGGGAGAGGGAGAGGGTGGGATGATTTGGGAGAATGGTATTCTAACATGTATACTATCATGTGAATTGAATCGCCAGTCTATGTCTGACACAGGATGCAGCATGCTTGGGGCTGGTGCATGGGGATGACCCAGAAAGATGTTATGGGGAGGGAGGTGGGAGGGGGGTTCATGTTTGGGAATGCATGTAAGAATTAAAGATTTTAAAATTTAAAAAATAAAAAACTAAAAAAATATATATTTTATCAGGTGTTTTACATGGTTAAAATAGATTGAATTTAGGATGTTGTGCAGATATGGACATTTTAAATTATGCTACATTAGTCTTTTAATTTGACAAAATACAGATGAATCCTATCAGCAAGCTTGTGTTTATAATCATAAAGTTGACATTTCGCTTTTATCATCATGAATTTGCATTTCCATTACTTTGTTCCAAAATAAGTTTATCTTATAGTAATGTATTTATTCTTAAATTATTTTATTAATTGGTAATAAATGCATACTCATACACAAGACATAATTAGTTACTATTTTTCTAAGTTTTCTATTACCATATGTATCTAGGTGTCAACGTTTTTTCTAGTTTGAATTATCATCACTGTTATTCTTACCACAAATGAATCAAGCTGACAAATTTAAAATTAAATACATAGAAAATATTTGTTGAGCATTTTAATTAGAAAAATGGGGCTTTAAAATAAGCTAATGATTTGCATGCTAGAACGAGTCATTACATCTTCAGTTCCATTACTATATTTATGTCCTGCTACAAATAAAAATTCTGAGAACCTCTTTCCAAGTGATACACTAATAAGCCCTGTGGGATCAATTATTCCATTTACTTTTTAATGTTATATAAGCTGACAGTTCTATTAGGTAGTACAAAAATTTTTTGAGCATGAGGAATTGAAAACCTTCTGATTGTAGACTAGTTTAGTACCCAGACATTCGAATCATTCATTATTTTCAGTACTGCCACAAGTATGGAGAACCGTCATTTCATTTGGATATGCATGTTGCTTGGAGAAGCGTGCCTGGATGTAAATAGGAGGAGAATGGTAATGAAGAAGTCAGGGGAAAATTGATCCATCAGATCGGTCATGGGATCAAGTATATATAGAAGGTGAGTCCCTTAAGACCATCTCTGTCTCAGTCTCCAGCAGAATGTACCCTCCTAGGAGGGTCCAGGCTCCAGTGACAAGACTTTAGCAAATATCCCCTCCCTGCTTGGCAAGACTCACACTCTTCTGTCTTTAGTCTTTGTCTGCTCTACTGATTTTTCAGTAGTCAGCCTTCTGAAGCCGAGGGTCTGGCTTATTTGGATTCAAGCAACTTGGATGAAAAATATTTGAAAAAATATTCCAGGAATCTCCAAAGATCAAAATGTGAATATGCTACATGCTGGTAATTATTTGCATAGTGTATACATTGTATTTACAATCATTTGCATAACATTTACATTGTATTAACTATTGTAAGTTATCTAGAGATGATTTAAAGTCTATGGGAGGATGTGAGCAGGTTATATGCAAATATGCACCATTTTATACAAGGGACTTGAGCATCTGTGGATTTTTGTATCCATGGGGGTCTTAGAATGAATTCCTGGAGTGACTACTGTATCTAAAACACTTTAATTTCTCCTTTATAATGCATGAAACATCCTCCCGAACCCTATTTCTCACTCTAGTTATTTTAATTCTTAACAAATTAAAAAATAATCCAATTTGGTTTTATTGACATACATCCACTTCACTGTTTTGTAGTTCCTGGTTTCTCTAGGACACTGACATTATCCTTGTTAGCATCACTAATGACCTCCTTATGAATGCAGTTATACAGATGCTCAAGTCCCTTGAATAATATGGTGCATATTTGCAAAAACCTACTCTCATCCTCCCATAGATTTTAAGTCCTCTCTAGATGACTTACGATAGCTAATACAATGTAAATGCTATGTAAATGACTGTAAATACAATGTGTATGCCATGTAAATAGTCGCTGGCATGCAGCAAACCCACTGTTTGCTTTTCAGAGCTTCTTGGAAAATTTTTTTTTTTTTTCAAACACTTTTGGTCCGAGTTGCTTGAATCCATATAAGACAGACCCTCAGGTACAGAAGGCTGAATTTATTGAAAAATCACTAGAGCAGACAAAGACTAAAGACAGAGAGGCGTGTGAGTCTTGGCAAGCAGGAGGATATTTTGCTGCAGTCCTGACACTGGAGTCTGGACCCTCCTAAGAGGGTACATCCTGCTGGAGACTGAGGCAGAGATGGTCTTAAGGAACTCACGTTCCAAATGTACTTGTTTCTAAAGCTGATCTGCTTAATCAATTTCCCTTTGATTTCTTAATAACCCTCCTCCTATTTGCAAATAACTTTTGTATATGCTCCCATACACTTTAAATTGTCTCTATATTACTTACAATACCTAACTAAATGCAAATACTATGTAAAGTGTTGTAAAGAATATATACATATGCTATGTAAATGGTGGCCAACCCAAAGCAAAGCCAGGTTTTAATCTGGGAAACTTTCTGTAATTTTATTTGTACTATTTTCAATCTGTGGTTGGTTAAATCTGCAGATGCAGGACCTGCAGATTGGAGGGCTGATGGTATATCTACTGACACTTTCTTTTCCTTTACTGTGCATTCTTTATTTCATCATGTAATGCATATCTATTGAGTCTATGCTTTGTGTCTAGGACTTCATTTGGTGGTAGGGAAACAGCAATAGGAGGTGAAAATGTCCAGGGAAGGGGCACTGTGGACCACCCTCTCCCTTTGAGACAATTAATCTCACACCCAGTGTACATAAGGAGAGCCTGAGCACAGAGAGCCCAGGTCAAGAGCCTAAAACTGTGTCCAAAAGTGGAGGAGCCGGAGAACCAGAGAGACTGCCGGCAGAGTCCTGGCCCTTCACTGTTCCTCTACAGCTCCTCTCAAACCACCACTCCATTGTTCATGGGTTTTGAACACCCACTGGGAATCAGACATCTTGTAAAATTTTTTTAAAAAAGATTCCATTTATCCTGGTGACATTGGTCTCAGAGTATCTGGGGTATGCCATCTCCTATCTGCCTCCTTAACTAAGGACACTCCATCCACAGGAAGATGAAAGAAGCCTGGAATCATCATCATTTCTCCCATGGGGTACATCCTCCTCCTGCATTTACAACTAATCTGCCCATACAGACAGGCTCTATGTTTGCCCTTGGTTGTTGCCTAAAGTGCTGCATTCAGGGGTTCAAATTCTTATTGTTGTGTAGTGTCCTGAGTGGAATGGATAAAACACCATTACAGAGGGCTTGAAGTCAGTGAAAGAAGCTAAGGAGTCCCTATTTCTGGGGGACAAGAGAGTTGGCAAGTTAGCCTCCTTCCTTACAATGCTTTGGAAGAAACTCTGTATCTTTTGGTTTTAAAAAAAATTCATCCTCATGTCGACTTTAAAAAATATACAACCTAAAAGTTGAGAGTTATGTTTTCTTTGGCAGACAAAACTAAGCACTTAAGCCTGGGACTCAGCATCTCAGAAATCTCTGAGAGACTGTTCCTAAGAGGTAAGGGAGGAATCAGGTAATATAGGAGTTTTTGCCACAAAGACTAGGTAGTTACAGTATAAAAAATTTATTGTTAATTAAAGACATACTGTGCTAATCATTTAGCAATATATACAAATATTGAATCATTGTCTTGTAAATTTGAAACTAACAATGCTATATGTCGGTGTATGTTGTTCAGTTTCTAAGTCATGTCTGACTCTTTGGGATCCCAAGGATTGTAGTTGTCCAGGCTCCTCTGTCCCAGGGATTTCCCAGGCAAGAATACTGGTTCAGTTCAGTTCAGTTGCTCAGTCGTGTCCGACTCTTTGCAACCCCAGGGACTGCAGCATGTCAGGCCTCCCTGTTCATCACCAACTTCTGGAGTTTACCCAAACTCACATCCTTTGAGTCAGTGATGCCATCCAACCATCTCATCCTCTGTCATCCCCTTCTCCTCCTGCCCTCAATCTTTCCCAGCATCAGGGTCTTTTCAAATGGGTCAGCTCTTTGCATCAAGTGGTCAAAGTATTGCAGTTTCAGCTTCAACATCAGTCCTTCCAATGAACACCCAGGACTGACCTCCTGTAGGATGGACTGGTTGGATCTCCTTGCAGTCCAAGGGACTCTCAAGAGTCTTGTCCAACACCACAGTTCAAAAGCATCAATTCTTCAGCAGTCAGCTTTCTCTATAGTCCAACTCTCACATCCATACATGACTACTGGAAAAACCATAGCCTGACTAGATCGACCTTTGTTGGCAAAGTAATGTCTCTGCTTTTTAATTTGCTGTCTAGGTTGGTCATAACTTTCCTTACAAGGAGCAAGTGTCTTTAAATTTCATGGCTGCAGTCACCATCTGCAGTGATTTTGGAGCCCTCTAAAATAAAGTTGCCAGTGTTTCTCTGTCTATTTGCCATGAGGTTATAGGACCAGATGCTATGATCTTAGTTTTCTGAATGTTGAGCTTTAAGCTAACTTTTTCACTTTCCTCTTTCACCTTCATCAAGAGGCTCTTTAGTTCTTCACTTTCTGCCATAGGGGTGGTGTCATCTGCATATCTGAGATTATTGATATTTCTCCCAGCAATCTGGATTCCAGCTTGTGCTTTCTCCAGCCCAGTGTTTCTCATGATGTACTCTGCATATATGTTAAATTAGCAGGGTGACAATATACAGCCTTGACCTACACCTTTTCTTATTTGGAACCAGTCTGGAGTGGGTTGCAGTTTCCTTTTCTAGGGGATCTTCAAGACCCAGGGATTCAACCTGTCTCTCTTACATTTGTAGGTGGATTCTTTACCACTGAGGAACCTGGGAAGCCCATAAATGGGGTAATCTCGCCTAAATAGAAATAAAAGATGAATACTGCAGTTAATATGGTACCAGCAAGGATGAAGTCTTTCCTCTGCAAAACTCCATTCCAGAATGCTCACTTCCTCACTCAGAGGGTGTCAAAACAAAAGCATTAAGTATTCTGTTGTATATCCAAGTCTATATATTACATGTGGAGGTATGGTGAACATGGGGCTTCCCAGGTGGCTCAGTGATAAAGAATTCGCCTGCCATTGCAGAAGACATGGGTTCCATCCCTGGGTTGGGAAGGTCCCCCCAGAGGAGGGAATGGCAACCCAGTCCAGTATTCTTGCCTGGGAAATCCCATGGACAAAGGGGCCTGGTGTGGTACAGTACATGGGGTTGCAAAGAGTCAGATGTGACTAAGTGATTAAACAACAATAACAACAAATGATGAACATACATTATCATGCACAGATAATAAATCTAATCAGTTTTGACAAATGCAGACACTCCTATCAAGCTATTAACATTTCAGCTACCTCAGATAACTGCCTGCCCCCCTTCTCATCAGCCTCCTTCCTCAAGGAACCTCTGTTCTGGTTTCTATCACCATCAGTCACTTTGTCTATTATGTGACTTCAGATAAGCTGTTTGATACAGTTTTACCTGTTTTGTGTTTGATTTCCTTCAGAGAGCACTGCATCTGTGACACCCAACTTTCTTGTGTTGTTTGCCAATAGTATATTCCCTCCTAAGCCTCAGTTGGGTCTACCAGATATTACTAATTCTCTCCAAACAGAGTTTATTCTTATTAATTGATTCCTGATATCTGGGTATGGTATCTCTGAAAAAGAGAGAAATTTAGAGACAGAAAAAACAATCAGTTACCAAACTATTTTTCAGCATCATTTCTGTGTCTGATGATAATTATCCTATATAAGTAATTCCCAGGCGGCACTAGTGGTAAAGAATCCACCTGCCAATGTTGAGACACAAAAGTTGCAGGTTTGACTCCTAGGTTGGGAAGATCCCCTGGAGGAGGAAAAGGCAACCGACTCCAGTATTCTTGCATGAAAAGCCCAATGGACAAAGGAGCCTGCCAAGCTACAGTCCAAAGGCCACAGAGAGTTGGACATGACTCAACAACTAAACACATGAATAATTCCTAGATTCTGTATTATTGAATAAAAGAGATTCATTGAGGAT
The DNA here is from genome assembly GCF_042477335.2 of Ovis canadensis. Taxonomy (NCBI): domain Eukaryota; kingdom Metazoa; phylum Chordata; class Mammalia; order Artiodactyla; family Bovidae; genus Ovis; species Ovis canadensis. The sequence continues at coordinate 110,393,219 of NC_091246.1, forward strand.
AAATGGAAGCAGAACCCAAGGGTTAGTTACTCTTTTTATTTAGTGTCTGTTCTATGCCTTCTGAAGCCTATCTATAATCCATTCTTCAGGTAAACTTTGAAGAGAGTTAGCAGAGGTATCTATGTCAGATATTTACATTTTTTGTGAGGGAAACGGGATCATCTTAGCAGCCTATTTCAAAGACATCAAATATACTAGCATCTGGTTTCTATCATCTCATTATTGATTTAACTCTCATGCTGACATATTTCTTCTACAAGAGAGGAACAGGGCAATGACAAATGGATTATTATTATCCTTTTAATGTACAAGATGCACTGAATTAACCAGTACTTATTGGGCTTACTTTCAGATTGATTTTACTTTTAGTAGTTCTATTTAATTAAACAATAAAGCTAGAAACTTTAATTGACATAAAACTTCCATGAATTCTGATTTTTTTTCCTCCATTCATTAAGCTCATACTCTATTAGTTTTGAACTTACAGTCAGCCTTCTGGCAATTAAATAAATGAAACTTATTGATGGCAATATCATACTGTGATATTCATTTTCTTCGGGGAGAATTTAAAAGAAACAAATTATTATTTTCCACTGAGATAGGTTTTCTAGTCTTCATTCTCTGGGTAGATAATTGTCAACTAGAGACTGAAAAGAATTAGAAGTAGTTGGAGTTGCAATGACTCGGGGAAAAGAATAATGGGTACACGTAAATAAATCAGAAAAAGAGTTTTGTAAGTATAAAAAACTGATCCCTAGTAACTGGGAGGAGAGTTTGTTGTTGTAGAGATGAGGTCTTAATAAAATCATATACATTAAGACTACGGAAGATCTCCCCTGCACTAAGGAAGGTGTGCCTCTTTATACACTTACATCCTTTACAGGAGTTGATCTAGAGAACATTAAACTACTTTCTCTAACCTTAAAATGCATTAATAATATATTTATCTATTTACCTGGGACAAAGGGTTAAATGACAGGTGTGTCATAAGTATGTGAGCAACTTAGCTTGTAATTGGAATAAGCCCAGGTAGAGGGTTTATTGTATAGGGCATATGGTTAGATACATCTTGTTCAATTAAAAAAGATGCCAAGGGGGGAAAAAAGATGTAAAATTTGCTATATCTTTTTGTTTACCCGTTGTACTTCTATTTTCATTCATTTATAGAATTTTATCCTAAAAAAATGTCTTTTTGTGATTTAAAAATGAAAGATGTCAAATGCTTCCTCAGACTATGATAGAAAGTACCAACCCTGGGAGGATCAATACTGGGCTGGAAATAGATTAGATTAGATCAAGGTGTGTGTGTGTGTGTGTGTGTGTGTGTGTGTGAGAGAGAGAGAGAGAGAGAGAGAGAGAGAGAGCTTTATATTTAAATAAAACTTTTGAGCAAAATAAGTAACCTTCTGTCCCTCTTATCTCACATTTTTTAAAATAGATGAATGTTTACCTGTGTTGGGCTTCCCTGGTGCCTCAGCAATAAAGAATCTACATGTAATGCAAGAGACACAGGAGATGAGGGTTCGATCCCTGGGTCGGGAAGATCCCTGGAGCAGGAAATGGCAGCCCCCTTCAGTATCTTTGCCTGGAGAGTCCTATGGACAGAGAAGCCTGGCAGCATACAGTCCATAGCATCTCAAAGAGTCAGACATGACTGAGTGAATTAGCTCTACGAAAACACCTATGTGATGGGGTTACTGTGGGCATTGAGAGGGCTGACACACGCATATCTCAGAAAAACGCCTAGAGCATAAAAGTTGTATCAAATGCTAGTTGTCATTGTTATAAGTTATGTCAATTACTGTGGAAGTCCCTGTTACTCATAAGCACCTTAACTCCTAACTAGCAAAGTTTTAAGAAGGCTTGTCTCCCACTTTAGTAAAAAAGACAGAATTATGGACAGATTATGAGTGTGACATATGAAGAATTTTTTATATCCTATATTATATGAGAATGAATCTTTCCCAGGGTCAAGGGATAATTAAAGATTACAGGTCTTGAGTTTCAGCTATAAAGTTTATATACTTCCCATAAATAATGAGAATTACTTTCCATCTTTTTGAAAGGCTATGTAAGAAAAATATTTGACATTGCATTTTTGAAGTATAAAATCAGCAGAAATAGTTCCATTGATATGAGTTTCTAGTACCCATGAGATAATTCACTGTTGCCTCATTAAAAAATATCCAGATGAAAACTGTCTATGTGATATAAAATGCACTTAGAATTTATCATATAAGAAACTATGTAATTCTAATCACAGTCTACACTCCCAATGTCCCTGCACACACAAAAATTCTTGTTTACTAGATCTTAAGCCAAATTGTTTTAGCCTCAGTTCAGTTCAGTCACTCAGTCATGTCCCACTCTTTGCAACCCCATGAATCGCAGCACGCCAGGCCTCTCTGTCCATCACCAACTCCCAGAGTTCACTCAGACTCACGTTCATAGAGTCAGTGATGCCATCCAGCCATCTCATCCTCTGTTGTCCCCTTCTTCTCCTGCCCCCAATCCCTCCCAGCATGAGAGTCTTTTCCAATGACTCAACTCTTCCCATGAGGTGGCCAAAGTACGGGAGTTTCAGCTTTAGCATCATTCCTTCCAAAGAAATCCCAGGGCTAATCTCCTTCAGAATGGACTGGTTGGATCTCCTTGCAGTCCAAGGGACTCTCAAGAGTCTTCTCCAACACCACAGTTCAAAACCATCAATTCTTCAGCGCTCAATCTTCTTCACAGTCCAACTCTCACATCCATACATGACCACTGGAAAAACCATAGCCTTGACTAGATGGACCTTTGTTGGCAAAGTAATGTCTCCGCTTCTGAAAATACTATCGAGGTTGGTCATAACTTTATTCCAAGGAGTAAGCGTCTTTTAATTTCATGGCTGCAATCACCATCTGCAGTGATTTTGGAGCCAGAAAATAAAGTCTTTCACTGTTTCTCCATCTATTTCCCATGAAGTTCTTGCTAAATCCAACTCTGCATTTTTTACTGATATAATTTTCTTATTTATGAGGATGATGCACTTATACTCTCCCCTTAAACACTGGTGATTTTTGTAATTTTGTTTAACCATATAATTATTTCAATTTTATATATATTTCAGAATTTTGGGAAGACACAGTTAACACATTTTAGGAAACACTTTTGAAATGAATTGTTTCTGAAAATAACACAGATTAGAGGCTAATATTGTATTGATCTATTTAAGTCCTATATTGCATGATATCAGGTACTCAATTCCACTTTCCTCCAAGAAAAAGAGTGCCCCACAGGTCCTTAAATATATTAGTAATCCAAATACCCCATGATCAATAATTGAAGTAATAGCCTCTAATTTGATATCTTCCCTGAGTCTTCATCCTCCCCTTCTGACTCTGAGCTTGGCTCTGTGACTTGTTTTGGTTGGTTAATGGAACAACAGCAAAGGTAATGCACAAGAGTTTTAAGAATTATTTGGACATTAGAGATTTGTTTTTTCTGTTGCTGCCCTCAGAACTTATTCTACACAATCTCAGTCCATTATATCATAACAAAATAGCACAGACTGATCTTATTTGAAAAGCAGAAGTAGAGACACAGACATAGCAGACAAATTTACGAATACCAAGGGGGAAGGTACTTTGGCCACCTCATGCGAAGAGTTGACTCGTTGGAAAAGACTCTGATGCTGGGAGGGATTTGGGGGTAGGAGGAGAAGGGGACGACAGAGGATGAGATGGCTAGATGGCATCACTGACTCGATGGACATGAGTCTGAGTGAACTCCAGGAGTTGGTAATGGACAGAGAGGCCTAGCGTGCTGTTATTCATGGGGTCACAAAGAGTCGAACATGACTGAGCGAATGAACTGAACTGAACTAAAGGGGGAAGGGGGTGGTAGGAGGAATTGGGAGATTGGGATTGATATGTATAGACTATTGATACTATGTATAAAGTAGATAACTCGTATGAACCTACAGTTTAGCACAAGGAACTCTAGTTAATGCTCTGTGATGACCTAAATGGAAAGGAAATCCAAAAAAACAGGGAATATATATATATACATACCACATACACACACACACACACACACACATATGTGTTGCTGTGGTTTAGTTTCAAAGTTGTGTCTGACTCTGCAATCCTATGGACTATAGCCAGCCAGGCTCCTCTATCTATGGGATTTTCAAGGCAGGAATACTGGAGTGGGTTGCCATGTCCTTCTTCAGGGGATCTTCCCAACCCAGGGATCCAACCCACATTCCCTGCCTATATGGATTGCCGATGAATTCTTTACCACTGAGCTGCCTGGGAGTGTATTTATGTATGGCTGATTCATTTTGCTTTACAGCAGAAAATAACACAACATTGTAAAGCAGCTATAATTTAATAAAAATTAGTTTTTTAAAAATTGGCACAGACAGGGTGGCTTAAACAAAACGTTTTCCCCACAGTTCTGGAGGATGAAATCTAAGATTAGGTGCTGACAGATCTGGTGGCCGGTGAGGGCCCCTACTGGTTTGCGGGCCTCATCAATGTAAGCTTCCAGTAACATATAATTTTAAGTATATATATATATATATATATATATATATATATATGTATATATATATATATATATACCTATATATATAAGAAACTAGGAAAAGTCTGGAAACATGATCCCTAACTAGGAGGATAATAATTTGCCACCATCATATGCAAAATTAAAGGAATATTTTTCTTAGCAGAGTGTGGAGTCTGTCAGAAACAGGGCTGCTGAGTCAGAGGGTGGTAAAAATCATCCATGAGTAAGAGATCACTATTATTTGATTCATCCCTCTTGGCCACGACCCATGGTGGGAGGATAAGTATATTTCCCCCTACTTCCTATCTGGATATAAACTACAACAGGTAAATATTCTGAGTCTTTAACCAATATACATTCACTCCTGGTCCATATAAACCCTGACTATATTTATAAAGTGCTTACTGAAAAATAGCATAGCATGTGTGCTTGGTCTTGTCCAACCTTTTTATTACCCCATGGACTGTAACCCACCTGGCTCCTCTGTCCATGGTATTTCTCAGGCAAGAATACTGGAGTGGGTTGCCATTCCCTCTTCCAGGGGATCTTCCCAACCCAGGAATTGAGCCCACATCCCCAGCATCTCCTGAATTGCAGGCAGATACTTCACCACTGACTCACCAGGCACTAAAGAAATTCCTAGCTAAAAGTAGTCCTTCAGAGCCTAGCAACTAGAGGGGGGAAATGTAGTGAAAAAGCACAAGGTGCTTTAGACTGAGTTGACAAATTTAGAAACAAATAATTTACCAGCAGTAGATGGCACCAACCAAGGGTCTGAAGAAACTTCAGAATGACCTTGTGAAGGTCTTGGCCAAATTATAACCAACCTTGCAGTTAAAAATAACCACATGCCATGGGACTGGCAGATTTCCAGACAGACTTGGGCTTGCAAGGGCTTCAGAGGGAAGCTGAGAACAACAGGCAGGAAGGTCTTACTTCCAACTTCAGTATGGTGTTTAAAATGATGATGAAGTGGATGCTTTCTACACACTTACAAGCTGAATCTTTCATTTTGAATGTATCTCTCACTCTTGAAGGGGAAGCAGATGGCGCAGTGGGAAAAACAACAGCTGGAAATTGGGAGAACCAGTCTCATAAATGTTCTTCTCCTACAGGAATCTCCCTATGTCTCATTAATAAATAAATAAATTTTAAAAATGTAAGAAAAGATGAAAGTGGAGGATATAATCACTAAAATAGCTATTTAACTATTTAAAGGAAAACATGAATATAATATGGAAGGATACTGAAAATACAGAAGTAAGGCAAGTGAAATAAAATGTAGAATGAAGTGTATAGTAACTGAAGTGAAAAATCCACCAACAGAATTAATAGTACATTAAACAAGGATGAAGTAAAAATCATTGAACCTGAAGACGTAGAAAATAGTAGAAACTATGCAAATTGAAGCAGCATGATGGAGACAAATATAAAAAGAAAGATAGTAGATCAAGTAAATTAATAAACTCAATGATACATGAACTGATTCTAAGTGGTCTAACATACGTATCTCAGAAAGAGAGCAGAGAGGGTAAAATCTGCAAAGGAAAAATGACCAAACATTTCCCAAAGTTGATGAAAACTATGAGAATATTGGTTCAAAAAACCCCCAAGCAATTCCAAAGAAGGATAAACACAAGAAAATGACACCAACCCACAGAGTATATTCAAATTAATAAAATATAGCGTTAAGGAGAAAACTTATAAAAACAACCAGAAGCAAACACAGTAAATAAGTTTAGAGGGAAAAGTACAGGAATGACAATGGACCTCATCAGAAACTAGGCAAACCAGAAAACAATAAAAGGAAAGGTGTTGAAAAACAGACTTGAAAAACTCTTACAACCCAGAATTTTACACACAGAAAAATATATCTTGCAAAATTAATCATAAATTTAAAACTTTTAAAAACAAACTGAAGTTCAGAGAATTTTTCAATAATAGACATAGTACAAGACAGAAATTTGGATCTACACAAAAAGATTAAGGTTATTGTGTTTAGTAGTGTAAGTGTAAGTGTAGTCACTCAGTTGTGTCCAACTCTTTGTGACCCCATGGACTCTAGCCCACCAGGCTCCTCTGTCCATGGGATTCTCCAGGCAAGTGGGTTGCCATTTCCTTCTATAGGTATATACAAAGGAGTATTATATCATGTTTAAACCTTGAGTTACCTCACAGTTTCAGAATGTCAAGTCAGACTCACAAAATCAGAGATCTTGCCCAAAATCAGGTTTTACTAAATAAAGGAAAAGGCTTAGATAAAGAAGAGATATGTGACATGGAAGCAAGGTGACTTTCTTTCTATGTCAGACATGACTGTTTGGTCTAGAATGTTGGAGGGTTTTAAGTATGGTTCAGGAGATTCCCCACAGAGTGGTAAGAATTTTTATTATAAAAGAGTCCAGAGGTTTGTACATTGCTTGGGACATTTCTGGGGACTGCTTCTCACACACACAAGATTCTATTTAGGATGGGATCTCCAGCTATAGGTGTTTCAGAGATTGGGTCCCTTACTCTTAATAATCTCATTAATCTATCTGAGGCCTACTTAGCAAAGACATTTCCAGTCACTTAGTCTTTTCTTCCTACTAGGGACTTCCACCAGGTAAAAAGAGTAAATGGACCATGGGCCCATTACTTTTATTCCTTTCTTTCAACTTTTCAAAGCAAAATTAATAACAATTTATTTTAGATTTTATTACATATGTAGTAATATGTCTACAAATATACCACAAAATTGGATTGTGCAAACAGGATATACTATTATAGATTTTTACATTATATTTGAAGTATAATATCATTTGAAACTTTATAATAAAAAAGGGCATATTTTAAACACCAAAAAACATTAAAACAATACAAATATGTACCTACAAAATTAATAGTAATGTTGATGGTTTAGTCACGAACTCATGTCCAACTCTTTTGCAACCCCATGGACCATAGCCTGCCAAGCTCCTCTGTGCTTGGAATTTCCCAGGCAAGAATACTGGAATGGGTAGCCATTCCCATCTCCAGGGGATCTTCCCAACCCACGAATGGAACCTGCATCTCCTGCATTGCAGATGGATACTTTAACACTGAGCCACCAGGGATTCCCCAGCAAAGGTAAAATGAAATCTAAAAGTACACATGGATCAGAAAAGAGGCAGGAAAAGAGAAGGAAAAGGGCAATATAGAAAATGTGAGAAAATAGAAACAAATATCAAGATGATAAATACAAGCACAAAGAAATAAATACTTATATTAACTATAAATGATTAAACAATTTGCTTATAAGGCATAGATTTTCAGGTGGGATAGAAAACAAGGGCCAAATTATATGTTGTCTCCAAGGAGCACAATTAAATGTAAAAACACATGGGCTGAAGATGAAGTATAAAAGATACATCACACACATTCTAAACACAAAAACTGTGAGTGACTGTGTTAAATCAGAGAAAGCAGACTTGACAGCAAAAACTATTGCCAAGGGCATAGGTGAGTATATTGTAATGAGAAAAGAGTCAAATTATCTTTTATTATGTTGAGGTATGTTCCTTCTATTCCTGCTTTCTGGAGAGTTTTTATCATAAGGATGTTGAATTTGTCAAACGCTTTGTCTGTATCTATTGAGATAATCATATAGCTTTTATTTTTCAATTTGTTAATGTGGTGAAAAGACCGATATATAGAAAACTATAAAACACTGATGAAAGAAATCAAAGAGGACACTAATAGATGGAGAAATATACCATGTTCATGGATCGGAAGAATCAATATAGTGAAAATGAGTATACTACCCAAAGGAATCTACAGATTCAGTGCAATCCCTAACAAGCTACCAGCGGTATTTTTCACAGAGCTAGAATAAATAATTTCACAATTTGTATGGAAATACAAAAAACCTCGAATAGCCAAAGCAATCTTGAGAAAGAAGAATGGAACTGGAGGAATAAACCTGCCTGACTTCAGGCTCTACTACAAAGCCACAGTCATCAAGACAGTATGGTACTGGCACAAAGACAGAAATATAGATCAATGGAACAAAATAGAAAGCCCAGAGATAAATCCACACACCTATGGACACCTTATCTTTGACAAAGGAGGTAAGAATATACAATGGATTAAAGACAATGTCTTTAACAAGTGGTGCTGGGAAAAGTGGTCAACCACTTGTAAAAGAATGAAACTAGAACACTTTCTAACACCATATACAAAAATAAACTCAAAATGGATTAAAGATCTAAACATAAGACCAGAAACTATAAAACTCCTAGAGGAGAACATAAGCAGAACACTCTCCGACATAAATCACAGCAGGATCCTCTATGATCCACCTCCCAGAATACTGGAAATAAAAGCAAAAATAAACAAATGGGATCTAATTAAAATTAAAAGCTTCTGAACAACAAAGGAAACTATAAGCAAGGTGAAAAGACAGCCTTCTGAATGGGAGAAAATAATAGCAAATGAAGCAACTGACAAACAACTAATCTCAAAAATATACAAGCAGAGACAGGGGAAAGATGGCGGAGGAATAGGACGGGAAGACCACTTTCTCCCTCACAAATTCCTCAAAAGAACATTTCAACGCTGAGCAAACTCCACAAAACAACTTCTGTAGGCTGGCAGAGGACATCAGGCAACCAGAAAAGCAGACCATTGTCTTCAAAAACAGATTTTTAATCTTTGCTCTTAAGTTTTTGTTGTCAATTTTGTACATTTAAAACCCAAAAATCACTACCCAAGTTTACCTGAGAGCGAGATTACTGGCTTGATCACTCTCTCCTCCTCTGGACTCTCCTTTTTCTCCACCAGGTGGCCTCTGTCTCTTTTCTCCCCTATCTCTTCTCTATCCAACTCTGTGAATCTCTGTGTGTTCCAGACGGTGGAGAACACCTAAGGAACTGGTTAATGGCAGGATTTGTCTCTCTCCTTCTCATTCCTCTTTCTTATCCTCCTGGTCACCTCTCTCTACTTCCTCCCTCTCCTCTTCCCCGTATAACTCTGTAAATACCTCTGAGCGGTCCAGACTATAGAGCGCACTTAAGGAAGTGACTACTGGCTAGCTTGCTCTCTCCTCTTTTGATCTCACCGCATCTCATTCCAGTTACCTCTAACTACCCCCTCCATCTTCTCTTCTCCTTGTAACTCAGTGAACCTCTCTGAGTGTCCCTCAATGTGGAGAAACTTTTCATCTTTAACCTAGATGTTTTATCATCGGTGCTGTATAGATGGAGAAGTCTAGAGGCTACTGTAAAAATAAAACTGAAAACCAGAAGCAGGAGGCTTAAATCCAAAGCCTGAAAACATTAGAGAACTCTTGAATTCAGGGAACATTAAGCAATAGGAGCTCATCAAATGCCTTCATACCTACACTGAAACCAAGCTCCACCCAAGGGCCAACAAGTTCCAAAACAAGACATACCATGCAAATTCTCCAGCAACACAGGAACACTCCCCTCAGCTTCAATATATAGGCAGCTCAAAATTATCCCAAAACCTTTGATGTCTCATAACCCATTACAGGTCACTCCACTGCACTCCAGAGAGAAGAAACCCAGCTCCACCCACCAAAACTCCAACACAAGCCTCCCTAACCAGGAAACCTTGACAAGCCACTGATAGAACCCCACCCAAAGTGAGGAAGCTCCATAATAAAGAGAACTCCACAAATAACCAGAATATCAAAAAGGCCACCCCAAACGCAGCAATATAACCAAGATGAAGAGACAGAGGAATACTCAGCAGGTAAAGGAACAGGAGAGTTGCCCACCAAATCAAACAAAAGAGGAAGAAGTAGGGAATCTACCGGAGAAGGAATTCCGAATATTAATAGTGAAAATGATCCAAAATCTTGAAATTAAAATGGAATCACAGATAAATAGCCTAGAGACAAGGATTGAGAAGATGCAAGAAAGGTTTAACAAGGACCTAGAAGAAATAAAAAAGAGTCAAAATATATTGAATAACGCAATAAATGAGATCAGAAACACTCTAGAGGCAACAAATAGCAGAATAACGGAGGCAGAAGATAGGATTAGTGAAATAGAAGATAGAATGGTAGAAATAAATGAATCAGAGAGGAAAAAGAAAAACGAATTAAAAGAAATGAGGACAATCTCAGAGACCTCCAGGACAATATGAAACGCTGCAACATTCGAATTATAGGAGTTCCAGAAGAAGAAGACAGAAAGAAAGATCATGAGAAAATCCTTGAGGAGATAATAGTTGAAAACTTCCCTAAAATGGGGAAGGAAATAATCACCCAAGTCCAAGAAACACAGAGAGTCCCAAACGGGATAAACCCAAGGCGAAACACCCCAAGACACATATTAATCAAATTAACAAAGATCAAACACAAAGAACAAATATTAAAAGCAGCAAGGGAAAAACAACAAATAACACACAAGGGGATTCCCATAAGGATAACAGCTGATCTTTCAATAGAAACTCTTCAGGCCAGGAGGGAATGGCAAGACATACTTAAAGTGATGAAAGACAATAACCTACAGCCCAGATTACTGTACCCAGCAAGGATCTCATTCAAATATGAAGGAGAAATCAAAAGCTTTACAGACAAGCAAAAGCTGAGAGAATTCAGCACCACCAAACCAGCTCTCTAACAAATTCTAAAGGATATCCTCTAGACAGGAAACACGAAAAGGGTGTATAAACCCGAACCCAAAACAATAAAGTAAATGGTAACGGGATCATACTTATCAATAATTACCTTAAACGTAAATGGGTTGAACGCCCCAACCAAAAGACAAAGACTGGCTGAATGGATACAAAAACAAGACCCCTCTATATGCTGCTTACAAGAGACCCACCTCAAAACAAGGGACACATACAGACTGAAAGTGAAGGGCTGGAAAAAGATATACCACGCAAATAGAGACCAAAAGAAAGCAGGAGTGGCAATACTCATATCCGATAAAATAGACTTTAAAACAAAGGCTGTGAAAAGAGACAAAGAAGGCCACTACATAGTGATCAAAGGAACAATCCAAGAAGAAGATATAACAATTATAAATATATATGCACCCAATATAGGAGCACCGCAATATGTAAGACAAATGCTAACAAGCATGAAAGGGGAAATCAACAATAACACAATAATAGTGGGAGACTTTAATACCCCACTCACACCTATGGACAGATCAACTAAACAGAAAATTAACAAAGAAACGCAAACTTTAAATGATACATTAGATCAGTTAGACCTAATTGATATCTATAGGGCATTTCACCCCAAAACAATGAATTTCACCTTTTTTTCAAGTGCTCATGGAACCTTCTCCAGGATAGATCACATCCTGGGCCATAAATCTAAACTTGATAAATTCAAAAAAATTGAAATCATTCCAAGCATCTTTTCTGACCATAATGCATTAAGATTAGATCTCAATTACAGGAGAAAAACTATTAAAAATTCCAACATATGGAGGTTGAACAACACACTTCTGAATAACCAACAAATCACAGAAGAAATCAAAAAAGAAATCAAAATATGCATAGAAACTAATGAAAATGAAATCACAACAACCCAAAACCTGTGGGACACTATAAAAGCAGTGCTAAGAGGAAAGTTCATAGCAATACAGGCATACCTCAAGAAACAAGAAAAAAGTCAAATAAATAACCTAACTCTACAACTAAAGCAACTAGAAAAGGAAGAATTGGAGGACCCCAGAGTTAGTAGAAGGAAAGAAACCTTAAAAATTAGGGCAGAAATAAATGCAAAAGAAACAAAAGAGACCATAGCAAAAATCAACAAAGCCAAAAGCTGGTTCTTTGAAAGGATAAATAAAATTGACAAACCATTAGCCAGACTCATCAAGAAGCAAAGAGAGAAAATCAAATCAATAAAATTAGAAATGAAAATGGAGAGATCACAACAGACAACACAGAAATACAAAGGATCATAAGAGACTACTATCAGCAGTTTTATGCCAATAAAATGGACAACGTGGAAGAAATGGACAAATTCTTAGAAAAGTATAATTTTCCAAAACTGAGCCAGGAAGAAATAGAAAATCTTAACAGACCCGTCACAAGCACGGAAATTGAAACTGTAATCAGAAATCTTCCAGCAAACAAAAGCCCAGGACCAGACGGCTTCACAGCTGAATTCTACCAAAAAATTTCGAGAAGAGCTAACACCTATCCTCCTCAAACTCTTCCAGAAAATTGCAGAGGAAGGTAAACTTCCAAACTCATTCTATGAGGCCACCATCACCCTAATACCAAAACCTGACAAAGATGTCACAAAAAAAAAAGAAAACTACAGGCCAATATCACTGATGAACATAGATGCAAAAATCCTCAACAAAATTCTAGCAATCAGAATCCAACAACACATTAAAAAGATCATACACCATGACCAAGTGGGCTTTATCCCAGGGATGCAAGGATTCTTCAATATCCGCAAATCAATCAATGTAATTCACCATATTAACAAATTGAAAAATAAAAAGCATATGATTATCTCAACAGATGCAGAGAAGGCCTTTGACAAAATTCAACATCCATTTGTGATAAAAACTCTCCAGAAAGCAGGAATAGAAGGAACATAGCTCAACATAATAAAAGCTATATATGACAAACCCACAGCAAACATTATCCTCAATGGTGAAAAATGGAAAGCATTTCCCCTAAAGTCAGGAACAAGACAAGGGTGTCCACTTTCACCAATACTATTCAACATAGTTCTGGAAGTTTTGGCCACAGCAATCAGAGCAGAAAAAGAAATAAAAGGAATCCAAACTGGAAAAGAAGGAAAACTCTCACTGTTTGCAGATGACATGATCCTCTACATGGAAAACCCTAAAGACTCCACCAGAAAATTACTAGAGCTCATCAATGAATATAGTAAAGTTGCAGGATATAAAATCAACACACAGAAATCCCTTGCATTCCTATACACGAATAATGAGAAAGTAGAAAAAGAAATTAAGGAAACAATTCCATTCACCATTGCAACAAAAAGAATAAAATACTTAGGAATATATCTACCTAAAGAAACTAAAGACCTATATATAGAAAACTATAAAACACTGATGAAAGAAATCAAAGAGGACACTAATAGATGGAGAAATATACCATGTTCATGGATCGGAAGAATCAATATAGTGAAAATGAGTATACTACCCAAAGCAATTTACAAATTCAATGCAATCCCTATCAAGCTACCAGCCACATTTTTCACAGAACTAGAACAAATAATTTCAAGATTTGTATGGAAATACAAAAAACTTCGAATAGCCAAAGCAATCTTGAGAAAGAAGAATGGAACTGGAGGAATCAACTTGCCTGACTTCAGGCTCTACTACAAAGCCACAGTCATCAAGACAGTATGGTACTGGCACAAAGACAGACATATAGATCAATGGAACAGAATAGAAAGCCCAGAGATAAATCCACACACATATGGACACCTTATCTTTGACAAAGGAGGCAAGAATATACAGTGGAGTAAAGACAATGTCTTTAACAAGTGGTGCTGGGAAAAGTGGTCAACCACTTGTAAAAGAATGAAACTAGAACACTTTCTAACACCATATACAAAAATAAACTCAAAATGGATTAAAGATCTAAACATAAGACCAGAAACTATAAAACTCCTAGAGGAGAACATAAGCAAAACACTCTCTGACATAAATCACAGCAGGATCCTCTATGATCCACCTCCCAGAATTCTGGAAATAAAAGCAAAAATAAACAAATGGGATCTAATTAAAATTAAAAGCTTCTGCACAACAAAGGAAAATATAAGCAAGGTGAAAAGACAGCCTTCTGAATGGGAGAAAATAATAGCAAATGAAGCAACTGACAAACAACTAATCTCAAAAATATACAAGCAACTTATGCAGCTCAATTCCAGAAAAATAAACGACCCAATCAAAAAATGGGCCAAAGAACTAAACAGACATTTCTCCAAAGAAGACATACGGATGGCTAACAAACACATGAAAAGATGCTCAACATCACTCATTATCAGAGAAATGAAAATCAAAACCACAATGAGGTACCACTTCACACCAGTCAGAATGGCTGCAATCCAAAAATCTGCAAGCAATAAATGCTAGAGAGGGTGTGGAGAAAAGGGAACCCTCCTACACTGTTGGTGCAAATGCAAACTAGTACAGATACTATGGAGAACAGTGTGGAGATTCCTTAAAATATTGCAAATAGAACTACCTTATGACCCAGCAATCCCACTTCTGGGCATACACACCGAGGAAACCAGAATTGAAAGAGACACATGTACCCCAATGTTCATCGCAGCACTGTTTATAATAGCCAGGACATGGAAACAACCTAGATGTCCATCAGCAGATGAATGGATAAGAAAGCCATGGTACATATACACAATGGAGTATTACTCAGCCGTTAAAAAGAATTCATTTGAATCAGTTCTGATGAGATGGATGAAACTGGAGCCGATTATACAGAGTGAAATAAGCCAGAAAGAAAAACACCAATACAGTATACTAACACATATATATGGAATTTAGAAAGATGATAATGATAACCCTGTATGTGAGACAGCAAAAGAGACACAGATGTAAAGAACAGACTTTTGGACTCTGTGGGAGAGGGAGAGGGTGGGATGATTTGGGAGAATGGCATTGAAACATGTATATTATCATGTAAGAAACGAATCGCCAGTCTAGTTTCGATACAGGATACAGGATGCTTGGGGCTGGTGCACTGGGATGACCCAGGGAGATGATATGGGGAGGGTGGTGGGAGGGGGTTCAGGATTGGGAACTCATGTACACCTGTGGTGGATTCATGTCAATGTATGGCAAAACCAATACAGTATTGTAAAGTAAAGAAAAAAATAATAATAAAATAAAATAAATAAAAAATAAAATTAAAAACAAAAGAGTCAACTTATCAAGAGGACACAATTTTGAAAGTGAAAGTGTTAGTCGCTCAGTCCTGTCCAACTCTTTGTGACCCCATGGACTCTAGCCCACCAGGCTCCTCTGTTCATGAGATTTCCCAGGCAAGAATGCTGGAGTGGGTTGGCATTCCTTTCCCCAGGGGATCTTCCTAACCCAGGGATCAAAGCCCCATGTTGGCAACAAATAACAACACTTTGAAGTCAATGAAGCAAGAGCTGAGGGAATCAAACATTTGAGAAGGATGTCCATACGCTTGATTGACACAGAGTTGCCACAAACCTGCAATTTGTAAAAATACCAGTATCCACAAAGGACAATAGCATGAAGTGCAATAAACCAAGGTAGTCCTATATCGGAAATTTAACATTTCTCTTTTATTAGATGATGGAACAATTAACTTGCAGAATGACAATAATCAAATGATAAATGTGACTTGCTCCACAATTCTAAAACAGCGCTAAGTTCGTACACTCACTTTTGAAGTCTGGCAGCATCCAGTACAACTCAACCTGTCTCCTCAATCCAGAAATCTCATATTTTGGCATATACTGAGTAACACTGTGTGCATAAATATATATGTAACAAGAGGCACACACAAGAATGTTCTGCACCAAGTTAACAATCAAACACTGGAATCAGCTCAAATGCCTGTCAGTAGAGTGGATAAATACTTAGTGATATTTTCTTCAATAAAAACTGGATAGTGGTTAAAATGAATTATCTATAATTACACACCATAATATGTATGAATCTCACAGACATTATGTTACTTTAAAGAAGCCAGACATAAATAGTATGTGGAAATTCTTCCATTTATATGAAGTCCCAAAACAGGAAAAAATAATCTGTTGTTAATATCCAGGACAGTGATTTATTGTAGGGGCTTAGTGACTGGGCAATAAAACATGTCTTTTCAGATGCTAGTGATATTTAATCTCTTAATGAGGATGCTGATTAACAGATGCATTCACTTTGTATATGTACACTTATGATTTATCTATTCATTAAAATTCAGCACACTTTAATAAAAAAAGGAAACAAAGATGTTGAGGGCATGTATAACAATGTGTATGCACAAAGAAATATTGATATATGCATATAAATTTTTTATTAAAGCAACACAGTAATGGAAGAAAGAAACCTGATTGAGGTTATAGAAATACTTTGAACTAATTATGACACTTTAAGGCAATCACTTAATTTCTATTGGTTTAATTTTTCTACCTATCAGTGACTGAATCTTACTAGTTAACATGTAAAGTACTATTTAATTTAAGTGCTACATTTTGCTATGTATGATGTCATTATGGTGCAAATATAGTGGAAAAACTACTGATAAGACATGGCACCAGAAAAATGTATAGAACTGTTGAATTAGATGCCTTCTTATTTAAGTAAAATTTTGGAGTGAAAGGAAAACAAAATGCCAGAAATGACTTTTATTTTTATGTATCCATTTACATGAAACTTAAAATTCTTAACACATTTTTTTCTCAGGATTAGAAAATGTATTTTCAGACAGA
Organism: Ovis canadensis; assembly: GCF_042477335.2. Lineage (NCBI taxonomy): Eukaryota > Metazoa > Chordata > Mammalia > Artiodactyla > Bovidae > Ovis > Ovis canadensis. The sequence goes on from NC_091246.1 coordinate 110,410,191, forward strand.
TTGGCAGTGTATCTAGCTTGAATAATTAAAATCACATATGTTATACAATACGTATAAAATTATCCTTCTGTTTTTCAAACAGATATGATACAAATGCCAGGAACAGAAGTTATATTTCCTCTATTATTTTAATCTGCATTATTTTCTTCACAGCCATGAGAGCGTATTTTTAATATGTCTTTCTTTAACCAGTTATCTAATGAGGTATTAAATAATTAAATTCCTTTGTGTATAAACAGTAAAGAAAGATTCTATCTTTAAAATATTGCAGTCTCCATATTCTGATATTTACATTACATCTCTACTACACTCTGGACCTGATCCTGAAAAAATATATAATTTCTTTGGATCCTCAACCAAGTAAAATATGTAGAATTAAGCGTTGTTGTTGTTACTGTTGAGTCAGTAAGTCATGTCCAACTCTTTTTGACCCCACAGACTGGAGCATGTCAGGCTTTCCTGTCCTTTACTATCTCCCAGAGTTTGCTCAAGTTCATGTCCACTGAGTCGGTGACACTATCTAACCATCTCATCCTTTGCCTCTCCCTTCTCCTTTTGCCTTCAATCTTTCCCAACATCAAGGTCTTTTCCTATCTTTGATACATCCATTGGATATTTCGTACCTTTTATTCCATGAATGAGAGAGAATTATTAAATTCCCTTTCTATTTCATTGAATCTCCTTATGCCAAAGACGAGTATCTTCTATTTCCATCTCCTTTGTTTTTGAAAAGATTATCCGTTAGGTTTTTTTTTTCTGTAATTCAGAAAAATTCTAAATTTTCTAATTTAGAAAAATGTTTCACAAATTGACAGAAAACACTTTATCCTCTTAATCCTTGAACAACTGGCATGTATACCATGGTGTGGCAGGTACTGTTGTTTGCCTTTCTGTTCTAAAGGCCTTTCCTCATTTTCCATCAGTTTAGAAAGCCCAGTGTCCCCAAATGAAAGTGACAAACTGTGGCTAACCTTAACTAGTAATTGCAATGTCATTCTCTCTTGCCAGTTACTGGATGTGTGATTAAGCTGTCCAAAAGGAGATATATTCTAGGAATGCCCAGAAACAGATTTCATTATGTTCCACAGGTTTGGAGATGGTCATTAGATCTTCAGCACTCATTTTGCTACTGCTCATTGACAAACCTGAGGATGGAAACCCTTCAGCACCTTGAAGACAGCAAAGCAGAGACTAGATGGTAACTGGATTCTGAATAACATTGCTGAACTGTCACACCAATCATAAAACTACCTACAGTCATTTGTTATTATATGAGTCAAAGAAAACAATTTATTGCTTACCTCACTTTGGATGGGGAATCTGTTACTTGCAATCAGAAACATCTTAATTGATTAAATTGATATCATAAAACTTTATTTTTAAGAAACTGATTAAGCAAAAATACCTCTATCCCTTTTATTAGTTAGACATGGACAATGAAAAACAAGTAAAATTTGTAATGTTTAAAAATGAATCAATGTAATTGGCCACTCTTCTGCAATAATGTGCTATTTTGATTTTATGAAAATACAGCCACAAAATATCTAAGTTACTCCTTTAGATGGTAGAAAATTAAAGGTGTTGTTTGTTTTGGGGTTGACACAGTGTCACTGTCATTCAGCTTACTTATTTCAAGTCCCAGTTATTTGGAAAATAGAACCTCAATTTCTTGGTACTCCTTAAAAATTTATACCATATAATGACAGGGAATTTTTGCTTTCACTTCCTCTAGAAACATCGTACTACTCATGTATCATAAAAATTAGTCCAGTATCAATTTATCTAATATATTGTTCTGATATGTAAGAAAAATAAAGTTTTTCTTAACTTTCAATAGGTTTAAATGATTGCAGTTAGGGTAGTTCCCTGCTAGCAAAGACTCTCCTTACCCACATTTTAATCAGGTCCCTCTAGCATTCTTCTTGGTCTGCTGCTCTGCTTGTGGACTGTCCAATATTTTTAGAAAAGAAATTTATTGTTGCAGTTTCATACTGGATCCATCATTATAGATCAATGATTTATAAAGTTTTTCTGAATAAAATAATCACTGGGGCAGATTCTGGGTTTCCCAGGTGGCTCAGTGGTGTGCCAGTGCAAGAGACTCAGGAGATGCAGGTTCAATCCCTGAGTTGAGAAGATCCTCTGGAGGAGGAAATGACAACCTATTCCAGTATTCTTGCCTGGAGAATCCCATGGACAGAGGAGCCTGGCAAGCTACAGTCCATGGAGTCACAAAGAAATGGATAAGACTGAGCTTGCACATGCAGGGGCAGATTTTAAAATATAGATCATTTAGCTTCATTCCAGTCCAGCTAAATTAGTAAATCTTGGGATGGGTCTGAAAGTTTTTTGTTTGTTTAATGACAAAATGTGGCCCACTGGAGAAGGGAATGGCAAACCACTTCAGGATTCTTGCCTTGAGAACCCCATGAACAGTATGAAAAGGCAAAAAAAAAAAAAAAATAGAACTCTGAAAGATGATCTCTCCAGATTGGTAGGTGCCCAAGATGCTACCTGAGATCAGTGGAGAAATAACTCCAGAAAGAATGAAGAGACAAAGCCAAAGGAAAAACAACACCTAGTTGTGAATGTGATTGGTGATGGAAGCAATGTGGAATATTGTAAAGAGCAATACCGCATAGGAACCTGGAATGTCAGGTCCATGAATCAAGGCAAATTAGAAGTGGTTAAACAGGAGATGACAAGAGTGAATGTCAACATTTTAGGAAGCAGTGAACTAAAATGGACTAGAATGGGTGAATTTAACTCCGATGACCATTATATCTACCACTATGGGCAAGAATCCTTAGAAGACATGGAGTAGCCATCATAGTCAACAAAGAGTTCAAAATGCAGTACTTGGATGCAGTCTCAAAATAGACAGAATGATCTCTGTGTTTCCAAGGCAAACCATTCAATATCACAATAATCCAAGTTTATGCCATGACCAGTAATGCTGAAGAAGCTGAAGTTGAATGGTTCTATGAAGATCTACAAGATCTTTTAGAACTAACACCCAAAAAAAGATGTCCTTTTCATTATAGAAGGGCTTCCCTGGTGGATCAGAGGTTAAAGCGTCTGCCTCCAATGCGGGAAACCCGGGTTCGATCCCTGGGTCGGGAAGATCCCCTGGAGAAGGAAATGGAAACCCACTCCAGTATTCTTGCCTGGAGAATCCCATGGACAGAGGAGCTTGGTAGGCTACAGTCCACTGGGTCACAAAGAGTCGGAGACGACTAAGTGACATCACTTCACTTCACTTCACTTTCATTATAGAGGACTGGAAAGAAAAAGTAGGAAGTCAAGAAACATCTGGAGTAACAGGCAAATTTGGCTTGGGAGTACAGAATGAAGCAGGGTAAAGGCTAATAGAGTTTTGCCAGGAGAATGCACTGGTCATAGCAAACACCCTTTTCCAACAACACAAGAGAAGGCTCTACACATGGACATCACCAGATGGCCAACATTGAAATCAGATTGATTATATTCTTTGCAACCAAAGATGGAGAAGCTCTCTACAGTCAGCAAAAACAAGACTGGGAGATGAGTGTGGCTCAGATCATGAACTCCTTATTGCCAAATTCAGGCTTAAATTGAAGAAAATAGAGAAAACTGCTAGACCATTCAGGTATGAACTAAATAAAATCCCTTATGATTATACAGTGGAAGTGAGAAATAGTTTTAAGGGACTAGATTTGATAGAGTGAATGATGAACTATGGATGGAGGTTAGTGACACTGTAGATGAGACAAGGATCAAGACCATCCAGAAGAAAAAGGAATGCAAAAAAGTAAAATGGCTGTTTGAAGAGGCTTTACAAAAGCTGTGAAAAGAAGAGAAGCAAAAAGCAAAGGAGAAAAGGAAAGATATACCCATCTGAATGCAGAGTTGCAAAGAATAGCAAGGAGAGATAAGAAAGACTTCCTCAGCGATCAATGTAAAGAAAGAGGAAAAGAACAGAATGGGAAAGATTAGAGATCACTTCAAGAAAATTAGAAATACCAAGGAAACATTTCATGCAAAGATGGGCTAGGTAAAGGACAGAAATGATAAGGACCTGACTGAAGCTTAAGATATTAAGACTTGGTGAGAATACACAGAATAACTGTACAAAATAGATCTTCATGACCAAGATAATCACAATGGTGTGATCACTCACCTAGAGCCAGACATTCTGAAATATGAAGTCAAGTGAGCCTTAGGAAGCATCACTATGGACAAAGCTAGTGGAGGTGATAGAATTCCAGTTGAACTATTTCAAATCCTGAAAGATGATGCTGTGAAAGTGCTGCACTCAATATGCCAGCAAATTTGGTAAACTCAGCAGTGGCCACGAGACTGGAAAAGGTCAGTTTTCATTCCAATCCCAAAGAAAGGCAATGCCAAAGAATGCTCATAGTACTGCAGAGTTGTACCCATCTCACACACTAGTAAAGTAATGCTCAAAATTCTCCAAGCCAGGCTTTAACAGTACATGAACTGTGAACTTCCAGATGTTCAAGCTGGTTTTAGAAAAGGCAGAGGAACCAGAGATCAAGTTGCCAACATATGCTAGATCATCGAAAAGGCAAGTGAGTTCCAGAAAAACATCTATTTCCGCTTTATTAACTATGTGAAAACCTTTGACTGTGTGGATCACAATAAACTGTGGAAAACTCTGAAAGAGAAGGGAATACCAGACCACCTGACCTGCCTCTTGAGAAACCTGTATGCAGGTCAGAAAGCAATCATTAGAAAAGGGCATGGATCAACAGACTGGTTCCAAATCGGGAAAGGAGTATGTCAAGGCTATATATTGTCACCCTGCTTACTTAATGTATATGCAGAGAAACTTATATGAGAAATGCTGGGCTGGAAGAAGCACAAAACCGAATCAAGATTGCTGGGAGAAATATCAGTAACCTCAGATATGCAAATGACACCACCCTTATGGCAGAAAGTGAAGAAGTGTCTCTTGATGAAAGTAAAAGAGAAGAGTGAAAAAGTTGGCTTAAAGATCGACATTAGGAAAACTAAGATCATGACATCTGGTCCCATCACTTCATGGCAAATGATGGAGAAACAGTGGAAACAGTGGCTGACTTTATTTGGGGGTGAGGGGGGCTCCACAATCACTGGAGACAGTGACTTCAGCCATGAAATTAAAGGATGCTTACTCCTCCGAAGAAAAGTTATGATCAACCTAGACAGCAAATTAAAAGGCAGAGACATTACTTTGCAAACAAAGGTCCATCTAGTCAACACTATGATTTTTCCAGCTGTCATGTATGGATGTGATAGTTGGACTATAAAGAAAGCTGAGTGTGGAACAGTTGATGCTTTAGAACTCTGGTGCTGGAGAAGACTCTTGAGAGTCCCTTGGACTGCATGGAGATCCAAATCATCCTAAAGGAGCTCAGTCTTGAGTGTTCATTGAAAGGACTGATGTTGAAGCTGAAACCACAATACTTTGGTCACCTGATGCGAAGAACTGACTCATTTGAAAAGACTATGATGCTGGGAGAGATTGAAAGTGGCAGGAGAAGGGAATGACAGAGGATGACATGGTTGGATGGCATCACCGACTCAATGGACATGACTTTGGGTAAACTCCGGGATTTGTTGATGGACAGGTAGGCCTGGCATGCTGCGATTCATGGGGTTGCAGAGTTGGACACAACTGAGCAACTGAACTGAACTGAACTGAACTGAACTGAAAATATTCTAGGGTTGTCTCTCAAAATAAGATGCAGAGTAGTATTATGTGAAAGTATTAAAAACGACCAAGCTTAAACCAAATCCTGCCCCAAGTTATTGTGATTTAAAGTACCTAACCTGGAATCTGGGACTGGGATTTTTCAGTGCTCTCCAGTAGACTCTAACCTTAGGCAGATTTAAGAACCTTTACTTAGATGTGCCAAGGGCTCTCAGTTTTAGAACAAGACTTTCTTTGAATTTCCCCTGAGGATTTAGTAATAATATCATCAGAGCTCTATCTCTGTAGTCATCCTTGCATCATTCAGAAACTTCTGACACAAACTAAAATCTCAGTCAAAATCTCACTGCATCTACTTATGGAATCTGTCAACTTGACCCCTGTAAAAGGGAAAAACCTGGGTGGTGTGAGAAGAAATAAATCTTTTTTTAAAAGCATGAGCATTCACTTAGTGACCAGCACATTTATTTAGGTGTACATTAGTTAATCTATTCCAAAACTGTTAATTGCACATCTACTATATATCAGAAACTATAGTAAATATTGAGGATACGTATTGACACCCAGGTGGAGAAAGCATCATTAAACAGTTGTAATGAGAGCTAGAAAAGAACAGGACAGGTTGACAGGAAGTCTGTATTGAGGATTATTAGCCTAAATTAGGGGATTGAGGAAGATTTCCCAGAGTAAATGACAGATAAGAATTTTAACATTGGGTTTTCCAGATATAGATGGAAAGCACATTTTTGATGTCCTGGAACCAAGAAAAAGAGAAAATTGTCTTTATGACTGAACTGAAACCAGTATGATGCAACATAGTGAGTGTAAAAAAAAAAAAAAAAAGATTAGGCAAGACAGACAGGCAGAGAGTCAAATTGCAGAGCTGAGTAGTTTCTTTGAGTATTTATTTTTTAATCTACACTAAGTTCACTTGAAATGAATTAAATTTATATATATATATATTTATATATATATATATATATATATATATATATATATACACACACACACACAGAAGCAAGAACCTGTGACAGTTTAGAGCAGGATGGTGACAGCTGAAATGCACATTGTTGACTAGTTGAGATATATTTTGGGAAATTGGCAGAACCAGAGAATTTGGTCAAATGTAGAGTAAAAAAGGACCTTCCCAAGTGGTTCCTGTGGTAAAAAACCTGCCTGCCAGTGCAGGAGACATAAGACATGTGGGTTCAGTTCTTGGGTGGGGAAGATCCCCCGAGGAGGAAATGGAAACCCACTCCAGCATTCTTGCCTGGAGAATAACATGGACAGAGAAGCTTGGCAGGCTACAGTCTATGGGGTCCCATATAGTTAGGCAGGACTGAAGTGACTTAGCACCCATGCAGAGTGTAAAAGAGTATGAGATACATGCCCCTCAATGTTTATAGTAGCACTGTTTACAACAGCCAACACATTGGAAGCCACGTAATAATCCATCAGCAGATGAATGAGTAAAGAAAATATGGTGTATATATATACAATGGAATATTATCCAGCCATTAAAACTAATGAAGTGCTGCCATTTGCAACAACATAAATGGACCATGAGGAAAAAAAAAAAAAAAAAAACAGTGAATTAGAAAAAAGTGTTGATTTTCTTTTCATCTTTATTATAACTTATTTTTTCCTGTGCATCATCTTGGGTCTTATTTCTTTTGTTTATTTGTAATATAGGTTAAAAAACATTATAAATGGCTCAAGTGCTTTTGTAAAGGACGATAAAATTTCAATAAACGAGAAAACAGCAATCCACCGTTGCAATACTACAAAGCTATGATAATAGAGTGGAGAATCTTTCTCTGTCCCACACAGAAACAAGAAAGATCCCTAGAACATATCCTTAAGGACAAAAAGCAAGTTACAGGTTAGATATTGCACTGCCTTTTGTATAAAAGGCTGAGAGGAGAAATAAGAACATATATTCATATTTGCTTGCATTTACATAATGACTTTCTTTTGTCACATCTTTAATTTACCTTGATCACCTCCTTCATTTGGTACAGAGGGTTGGGGGACCATGTCTCCTCCACTGTTAGAACCAAGCGCTGAGACCTCAGGTTTCTTACCTGGGCCTGCGATAAGTCAGCATCCTCAGGACAGTGTTGAATTAGGTCAGAGGAGTAGCAAGGCTGTTGTTTGAAGGTCTCCTTAGGAAAAGAGAAACTGATAAAGCATGCAGATCCATAACATCCAAATGTTGCACCTAAGACTAGATTAACTCAGCTTCTACAATTGTTTGGACGGCAGAGATGTGAAATGATGGCTAAATTAAAAAGGGGGTTGTGGGAGGAGATCAGGGTAGAGAGTGGCTGTCCTTGTCTTCTCTCTTTACAATTTGACTTTGTTCTTGGTTTTTCATAATGGACTTTTGTGAAGTGAGATGATATAAACCCGTCTCTATAATTTCAATTATCTTAAGGCCACTTTCAGGGATTCCCAGATGGCTCAGTGGTAAAGAACCCATCTACCAATGCAGGAGACATGGGTTCGATCCCTCGGTTGGGAAGATCCGCTAGAGAAGGAAATGGCAACCCACTCCAGTATTCTTGCCTGGGAAATCTCATGGACAAAGGAGCTTGGTGGGCTACAGTCCATGGGGTCACAAAGAGTCAGACACGACGGAGCAACTAACACTTTCCACAAACAAGAAAGAAGAGAGAGAAGAGAGGGGCATGTTGAAGATTTATCTGGTTTGTGGGGTTAGAGGGCTGGCACTAAAATTAGTAAAATTAAGCCAGTTGCCTTAAATAGAGAGAGGTGCCAGCTGTGAGGTCTGACTGTCATATGTGGCTGATGAGGCACCACTACTGACATGGAAAAGCTTTGAGAAAGACAATGAGTTCTATCTGGTTAGGTCTCTTTATACATGCATCTGAGAAACCCAAACGGAAATGTTTAGCGGGGCATTTGATATGCTACCCTGGAGGTCAGAAAAGTAACAGTCCAGATACATTCTGAGAAGAAAGAACCATGAATCCCTACCTCCATCAAAGATAGAATAGTATTGTAATAAGAGACAAACCTCCTAGAAACTCTAGAGTTGAGAAATTAAGGAGGAGAACAGGAACCTGTGGAGAGACACAGAGAAAACATCAAATTGTGCAATTAAGGGGAAAATGTTGCCAGGAGGAAGGAGTAGACAGAGGCAGAAAGTTGTCACATGGTTGTTTTTTCTTTTCCTTTTCCTTTTTTGTTTTTTGCTGGGAGAAATATCAATAACCTCAGATACGCAGATGATACCACCCTTACAGCAGACAGTGAAGAGGATCTTAAGAGCCTTTTGATGAAAGTGAAAAACCTGGTTTAAAACTCAACATTCAAAAAATGAAGACCATGGCATCCAGTCCCATCACTTCATAACAAATACATGGGGAAACAATGGAAACAGTGACAGACTTTATTTTCTTGGGCTCCAAAATCACTGCAGATGGTGACTGCAGCCATGAAATTAGCAGACTCTTGCTCCTTGGAAGAAAAGCTATGACCAACCTAGACAGCATACTGAAAAGGAGAGATGTTACTTTGCTGACAAAAATGTCTATCTAGTCAAAAGTATGGTTTTTCCAGTAGTCATGTATGGATGTGAGAGTTGGCCCATAAAGAAAGCTGAGCACCAAAGAATTAATGCTTTTGAACTGTGGAGTTTCTGAAGACTCTTGAGAGTCCCTTGGACTACAAGGAGATCAAATCAGTCAATTCCAAAGGAAATCAGTCCTGAATATTCATTGGAAGAACTGTTGCTAAAGCTGAATCTCCAATACTTTGGCCACCTGACGTGAAGAACTGACTCCCTAGAAAAGATCCTGATGCTGGGAAAGACTGAAGGCAGGAAGAGAAGGGGACAGCAGAAGATGAGATGATTGGATGGCATCACTAACTTGATGGATATGAGTTTGAGCAAGCTCAGGGAGTTGGTGACTGACAGGAAGGCCTGGTGTGCTACAGTCCATGGAGTTACACAAAGTCAGACAAAACTGAGCAACTGAAGTAACAAACTATCTATTCAGATATGTTATATATTAGAAGCAGCTGGGGAACCATTTTATATGCCATATTCTCCTGTGGGAAGTGAGAAGAGGTATTTTTCTTTTCCAATATCCCAAAGAACATTCTTCTTATAGGAGGGAAAGCAGTTGTGAAGCCTTGGATTGAACACAGTATCCAGTTTGTTTCTGTTGGGCATTTTCATATTCTATCAGCAGCTAGGACTTGGGAATTTATCAGTCATAGCCGTGCTGAGTGACAGTGTGCCCATAACTATCAGCATTGTGCTGTGTGCTTAAAAATCTACGAGAGTAGAATTCATGTTGTGCTCAAGCCAACATACGATAAAACAAAATTAAAAACAGGCTTTGATTATTGTACTATATCTTTTATGCCTCATTTCCTTAGTCCTTATATATAAATGTGACAGACATTAATGGAAAAATCATTGAAGAATATTATGACAGGTAAAGTGTTATTGCAGAAAGACACAAGTCTTCCCTGATAGCTCAGATGGTAAGAATCTGCCTGCAATTCAGGGTACCTGGGTTTGATCCCTATGTCAGAAAGATGCCTTGGAGGAGGAAACGGCAACCCACTCAGTATTCTTGCCTTGAGAATTCCATGGCCAGAGGAGCCTGGTGGGCTACAGTCCATGGCGTCACAAAGGGTCTGACATGACTGAGAGACTAACACTTTCACAACAGATAGAACAAGGCAAAATTCCTTGATTTATTGGGCAAATTACTTGAAACGTTGATGAATAAAATGGAAAAATATTAATTTTCAGATGAATGGATTAGATGATAAGGGTCCTAAGAGGGAGTAAATTTTAAGTTGAATATTAAAGAAAATGAGAGATATTTTGTTCTTTAAAAAAAAATACTTTGAGCTAAAAATCTAATGGTTACATATAAATCATCAAAAAATGTTAGTTGTATAATTACTAATGAATTTACAGGTTCAGAGAATTAAGTCACTAGACACTCTAAACTAAAAATAAACTTCATGAGGGTGGGGTTTAAGAAGTCATGTGAATTAAATGATAATATCCAAGATTATCTTATTACTGTAAACAGCTAAAATTATATAGTCAAGTATTAATATTTGTTCTTCCTTTTACATTTTCCCATATTTAGAAAGAAATGCAGCTATCTTAAAATGTTTATTACTTTCTTCCTTATCAGCACCATCAAGTAACCTCGAAATGCAAGTGAATCTTTATTTAAAGTATTATATCCCTTATAGATGATTAAAGGAGTAAGTTGTAAGCATATTGTACTTTTTTCGGTAAGAGAAACAAAGAATAATGAAATATCGTGGATACCTTCCATACTTTTTCTTAAAGAAAGGTGGCATATTGTAATCTCTCTGTTTTCCTGTCCAACTGCAATGGTATTCTCTAGTAACATGCTTTAGAATTATGGGGTAGAATTAGACATTTTTTACTGCCACTAGGTCAACTTCATCTGAAAAGTAAAACATGATAATAAATTCAGAAACTATATTTGATCTAAATGAGGTTTAAATATTATCTGGGTTTTATTCTTGTTTCAGTAGACATCTCTAAAATACTCGATTCCATTTTCAATAATCAGTTGCATTCCTAGGAATTTCCCTCGTTTGTTTCTCATAATCTATAATCCATTCCTATTTTATTTTGAAATTTAACACTGTTTGAATTTAGTAGCAGTTGCATTTTTTTTTTCTTTCAGAGTTGTTTTAATTATTTTTGCTGAGAAATTCCTGTGTGCTTAATCACTCAATTGTGTCCAGCTTTGCAAGCCGATGGACTGTAGCCTACCAGGCTCCTCGGTGTGTGGGATTCTCCAGGCTAGAATACTGGAGTGGGATGCCATTCCCTTCTCCAGAGGATCTTCCTGATCCAGGGATCAAACCCAGGTCTCCTGTCTTGCAAGGAGATTCTTTACCCTATGATCTCAGGGAAATTCCTAATTTTTACTAAATCCCATTTGCTTCCTAATGTTGTTATCAATGTGAGTTTTAACGCCACCTTGCGACTCAACTAGAGAAAGGTTCATCATATGAAAAGAAGCCAAGCAATTCAGAGAAAAGAGAGTTTGAGAAACAGAAGGAAATACTTACCTAAATAAAAGACCCATGTTTTTATCACCAACTTAATTTTCTATTCCTATTTTTTTTAATCAAAATACCATTATTTTTGAAAAATGTCAGTCCTTCGTACAGTACACTTTATTCCCTAAAGTATGTCTAAGGAGGTTCTTATATCAGTTGTGGGTGTTCAGTTGCTTAGTTGTGTCCAACTCTTTGTGACCCCATGGACTTTAGACCACTAAGCTCCTCTGTCCATGGGATTTCCCAGGCAAGCATACCAGACTAGGTTGCCATTTCCTTCTTCAGGGGATCTTCCCAACCCAGGCATTGAAACCATGTCTCCTGCCTTAACACATGAATTCTTCACCACTGAGCTACCTGGAAAGCCCAGTGCATCAGTTTCCAGCAGTCAGAAATAATCCCAACATTGCTCTTCTTTTGCCCAGGGTTAAAAGTTCATGGACTGCAAAAATGCTATCACATACATTAAAATGGTTATAGAAAATTACTTTGTATTTAGGCAATCTCTCTGTCCTTTAAAAAATTTAATCTAACAAAATCAATCCCATGAGAACCTGCATTTAATTTTAATTGTACTTAGAAAGATTTGTGGCAGAGATAGGCTCACTCTCCATCTATTTCTTCGACACAGAAGCAGACAGCACTGCCCTGTGTGCCCCTCAGTTAGACTTGGCCATGGTCCTAGTTGCATTGCTCCTGGAGACATGGGGTCCCAGACCCAGGGCTAGACAGTGAAATCCACCCATGCACAGGCTCCTGGTCCTTACCCCCTCTGCTGGATGGTTACAGATGAGCAGGGCACACCTAAGAACCACATGTTGGAAACAATTCTACAAGACCAACCTAGACAATATAGTAATATGCATAGCCATTACTTTACCAACAAAGGTACATCTACCCAAAGCAGTGGTTTTTCCAGTAGTCATGCATGGATGTGAGAGTTGGACTATAAAGAAAGCTGAGCACTGAAGAACTGATGCTTTTGAACTACGGTGTTGGAGAAGACTCTTGAGAGTCTCTCTGACTGCAAGGAGATCTAACCAGTCAATCCTAAAGGAAATCAGTCCTGAATGTTCATTGGAAGGGCTGATACTGAAGCTGAAACTCCAATATTCTGGCCACCTAATGTGAAAAACTGACTCTTTGGAAAAGACCCTGATGCTAGGAAAGATTGAAGGCAGAAGAGAAGGGGACGACAGAGGATGGGATGGTTGGATGGCATCACTGACTCAATGGAAAGAAGTTTGCACAAGCTCCAGGATTTGGTGATGGACAGGGAGGCCTGGCATGATTCAATCCATGAGGTTGCAAAGAGTCAGACATGACTGAGTGACTGAACTGAACTGATTAATCATCTATTTATAAATCCATCTCATTATCAGTTAACTATCTATGAACCATCTGTGTATACATCATAACCATGTTATCCAAATGAGATGGATTTATAAACAGATGATTGTATAGTTCAGTGGCTTCCCTGTCCATCACCAACTCCCAGAGCTTTCTCAAACTCACGTTCATCAAGTCAGTGATGCCATCCAAACATCTCATCCTTTGTCATCCCCTTCCCCTCCTGCCTTCAATCTTTCCCAGCATCAGGGTCTTTTCTAATGAGTCAGTTCTTTATGTCAGGAGGCCAAAGTATTGTGCTTCAGCTACAGCATCAGCCCTTCCAATGAACATTCAGGACTGATTTCCTTTAGGATTGACTGGTTTGATCTCCTTGCAGTCCAAGGGACTCTCAAGAGCCGTATCCAACACCACAGTTCTAAAGCATTGATTCTTTGGTGCTCAGCTTTCTTTATGGGCCAACTCTCACATCCATATATAACTACTTGAAAAACCATAGCTTTCACTAGACAGATTGTTGGCCAAGTAATGTCTCTGCTTTTTAATATGCTACCTAGGTTGGTCATAGCTTTTCTTCCAAGGAGCAAGCGTCTTTTGATTTCATGGCTGCAGTCACCATCTACAGAGATTTTAGAGCCCAAGAAAATAAAATCTGTCGCTGTTTCCACTGTTTCCCCATCGATTTGCCATGAAGTGATGGGACCAGATGCCATGATCTTTGTTTTTTAAATGTTGAGTTTTAAGCCAGCTTTTTCACTCTCCTGTTTCACTTTCATCAAGAGATTCTTTAGTTCCTCTTCACTTTCTGCCATAAGAGTGGTGTCATCTGCATATCTATTTTGATGATCGCATTACATTTTTTTCCTCCCCTGTGGTCCCCATTAATATTTTACTTATTTACCTCTACAGAAGTCAGGCCCAGAAGCAAAAGCAAACACATGATAATGGAAACTCAGAACAAACTTCAGAATGACTACTGCATATCAACAACATATTGTAATTTTCAATTATCCCCAATTTATTGATCTCAGAATCTTTTTGATAGTGTGTGCCATCAGGAAAAATAATATACACTGACATGTAAGTGTTTTTTCATTATAAACTATGTAGATATATTAGCACGTTAATATTGCACCTACTTTTAATTACTTCAAAATGTAAGTTCAAATGAGATAAAATTTTCACTAATAGTTTTGTTGTATACTCACTGGTGGACATTTTTGGGCACTTTCTTTGTTATGCAAGCACTCATTTTAAATCTCACTTCCCAGCTTACTTCTGTCAATTTTCCTTTTAAGTAAAAGAGATGGAGAGATAGATTAAGAGGAGTTTGCACACTGAAAATCAATCTCTCAAAGTATTAGGCAACTTTTATTCTGTCAGACAAACTTTTAGCCCTGTAATTCTGCAGAACAGACAAGACACTGCCTGATAATAGTTTTTATTAGTAGTAAGGCAATAAGGATGTATAAATATATTATGATGTTTATATTATTCAATTTTGTCATGTTGAGTTTTAGACTTTAATATAGTGCTTATTCATTAATCCTATTATGTTTTAATGACATCAGATGCACTCAGTCAGGACCTGCACTCAGTTTCAGCCTCCTGCTATGGCTACCATAAAAAATGCATTAAGAAATCAATTGGTGTGTCTGTATGCACCATCTTCAAGATTCATTACAGCATCCGGCTGTTAAAATATGGAGAAACCATTTAATTATATGATATGCTAGTAGCCTGGTGTTAGCCCACACTCAGATAGCACTATAAAGATTTACCAGCTCATCTAACTAAAGCCAGGAGGCATCATCTAAGAATCCCCAAAGGACTTATATACAAGATGACCTCAATTATCTGGAGACTGAGCTTCTGGCAGTATGCTGCATTGGAGTGCATAGGATTGGCATGTAATAACGATGAAAACACCAGAAAGAGACAAATGAGAAGCAAGGAAAAAGAGCAGACCCTAGGAGGTCAGAGCAAAGGAGTCTGAAAGAATGGAAAAATGGTTCAGAGCTAGGGCAGTTAGCAGCAAGTACCAAGATAGTAGAACAGAGAGAGGTCCAGTGATGGCAAGGAAGATAAATGTCTCCATGTTACTGTGACACCAGCAGCTCTCTAACCATCCAAAACCTTTACTGCACAACCCCCCACAGCACCTTAGTGGTAGGAGGATCATGCATTCTGCTTTCCCCGGGGCATTTGAGAGAGCAACCTAAGCTATTCAATAATGATGAATAAAATGTTGAATAATTTTAGCACTTCCTGTCTGCAATATGGAACTTTCCAGATGGTTCAGGAGTAAAGAACCCACGTGCAAATGCAGGAGATGCAAGAGACCCGGGTTTGATCCCTGGGTCAGGAAGATCCCCTGGAGGATGAAATGGCAACCCACGCCAGTACACTTGCCTGGGAAATCTCATGGACAGAGAAGCCTGGGGGGCTACAGTCCATGGGGTGCAAAGAGTCAGACATGACTGAGCAATTGAGCACACATGCACATCTACAATACAGGACTCTAATGAGTGAATGCACGCACGTGTAATGGAATAATTCCCCTCCGTAACCCTAAGAAATAGAAACTGCTACGATCAGCACTCTAAAGATGAGGGAAAGGATCCACAAAGAGGTTAATGGCCTGATCGGTAGACACTCAGATTACAAAACAGCAGAGGACATTTGAACCTGACAGCTAAACTACAGAAAACATTGTTTCAAGAAACAGTGGATCAACTTTAGTCATGTGCTAAGCCCTATTCTACATATTTTGTATACACGAGTGCGCAACTCAGAAGGTTCCTGCCATCATAGAATTCTCTACATGGCCTCAACAACTGGAGAAGTCACCACTGTATTCTAGAATGACAGCGATAATCTCATTAAATATTAGCACCTAGCAGATTGCAACAAGTGATTATTGCCACTAATTCAACAGCATATTAGTACAATGTTTTGCAGAGAGAAATTATACTAATGCAATGAAGATTTTTAGAAATTACAAAAGTCCTAATATCTCACAAAAGTTTTTCTTTTATTTAAAGAAGTAATGTTTCAGAACATCTCCTTGAAGTAGGTAACATTCACCCCTAGGTCCTACAGCATCAACATCACCTGTCTGAGAGTAAGCAAAACACCAACTGAATTTCAAAATTATGACACTGGGGATTGTAGTTTTAGTTGATTCCAGTTATATTTTATTAAGAAGAGAAACTTCAAAGTTCATTTTATTAAATAACATTCAGATGCAGTAAAATGTTATACTTCAGTTAACAGGAGAACCTAATTATCTGGGAAAGGTCATTCTCTAGTGATATTAAGAGAAACCAGAAATAAGACCCATTTCCTGAGAGAGGTAGGCATTTTTCTTGACTTTGCGTATTCACATTGAAGGAATAAGAAAATTAATCTTTGGAATTAAAATCTCCTCTGACACATTGGTCTCAAATAACTGTTCTTAATGGATCTGCACATTAGAACTGCACTGTGAGTCTCCATTTGTTTCTTTGTCTTTAAGTTTTCTGCCTTAACCATTATTCACCAAGGAGAGCTGTCTCTGATTTGACATGTGCTGCTGCTGCTGCTGCTAAGTCACTTCAGTTATGTCCAACTCTATATGACCCCATAGATGCCAGCCCATCCCCGGCATTCTCCAGGAAAGAACATTGGAGTGTGTTGCCATTTCCTTCTCCAATGCATGAAAGTGAAAAGTGAAAGTGAAGTCACTCCGTCCTGTCCAACTCTTAGCGACCTCATGGACTGCAGCCTACCAGGCTCCAATGTCCATGGGATTTTCCAGGCAAGAGGACTGGAGTGGGTTGTCATTGCCTTCTCCCTTGACATGCGCTCTTTCTTCAAATTCTTCTTCAAACCTACAGTTGGGGAAAGTGTTGGTAATAATACTCATATGGAGGTTTTCTCTCTAAGTGAACTTAATTTCCTTGTGTTGAAGTTGTAGTCTTCCATATATAGCCTCATTTATTATTGAAAATAGATAGTTGGAGAAGTAATCATTAAGTAATGGGTATTTCGCTTTTATTCCTTCTTTTTAAAAACATTTCACAAATATAACTTGGCAATAACACAGAGATGCAGCAAATTTTGTGGCACAAAATTATTTTAAAATAGTCAGGGAAAGTAAACAACAGATGAAATGAGCTTTGGAACATTTATCCAGTTGACAATAAGATTATCATGGTGCCAAAGAGCTTGTAGTCAACTGGTCCAAGAAGTGAAATATCTTTTTTTGTTGTTGTTTGTTTCAAAGTATATTAATACATTAATACCAAGAAGAGTGGGCTTTGCAGTGGCTCAGTGGATAAAGATTCCACCAGCAACCCAGGAGACACGAGTTCGATCCTCAGGTCAGGATGATATCCAAGAGGGAGGAATGGCAACTCACTCCAATATTCTCTGGAGAAGCATGGCAACCCACTCAAGAATTCTTGCCTGGAGTATCCCATGGGCAGAGGAGCCTAGAGGGCTACAGTCCATGGGGTCACTAAGAGTTGGACACAACTGAAGTGACCACACACGCACACTCTCCAGGAAGAGCACTAATGGTTTTACATTGTCGTTTAGTTGCTAAATTGTGTTCGACTCTTTTGTGACCGCATGGACTGTAGCATGCCAGGCTTCTCTGTCCGTGGGATTCTCCAGGCAAGTGTATTGGAGTGGGCTGCCATTTCCTTCTCCAAAGGATCTTCCAAACCCAGGGATCGGACCTGAGTCTCCTGCATTGGCAGGTAGATTCTTTACCAGCAACCCCCCAGGGAAGCCTAGTTTTACAGTAAGTAACAACAAAGAGGCAGTGCATGTTGACTTAGGAGAACATTTTACTGTAGCTAAGAAATACTTAAGCAGCTTTGTTCCTGTCTTCGCGCTTTTAAGCACAGATACAGATAACACAGACATGATTAAGAAACAACCTCTCAGAGCAATAAAGAAATGACAATAAAACAAAACAAAAAAACAATCTTTTTGCATTAAGGAGAAATATTTGCATAACTTTTGTTGTTCAGTCTTAAGCTAAATAACGTCCGACTGTTTGCAACTCCATGGACTGCTGCGTGCCAGGCTTCCCTGTCCTTCACTATAGCTTTTTATAGCTTCCAAAGACTGACCGATTTCATACACTTATGTAATTCAACTGAGCGATAAAAATTGGAATACAATCCAGGTGTTCTAGTACCTAGCCCAGTGTTTTAGTTCTTTCCTTTCTGGCACACACTGAATCCAATGAGCCGCCTATGTACGTGAACTTTACTGGAAGCCTGTGAATACCAAACACTTAACATTTATGGACTGAGATGGTCCCTGTGGAAGTTTGCAGTCAACTTAAAAATGAAATAACATAGCTAACACAGAACATGCATTCACAACAAAACCCTGGCTCTCAACCAATCTGTGCTGTCTTGGTACAGCTATAAATTCTTTCAGTTAATTACGACAGTTTTGCTGGCCTTTTCCTTCTTTTTGGTTTTCCCTTCCATCACAGTATAAGTTTTGTACCTGATCCTCTTTCCTAAAATAACTCACCGTGTTCTCTTGATTCTATTCTGTCTGAAGTACTACTGGATATTGAATATTAATTATCCATTGCTTTTTAAATAATGCTTATATTTTAATGAGTGATTGTGTGAGTTTTCTAGGATTGCTGTAGCAAACCACCACAACATGAGATCGTACTAGAACAGGGTGGATTTTCCATGTGCATGCCCAGATGCCTGGTCGTGTCTGACTCTTTGCAACCCCATGGACTATAGCCCTCCAGGATCTTCTGTCCATGGGATTTCCCAGGCAAGAATACTGGAGTGGGTTGCCATTCCCTTCTCCAAGGGATCTTCTGGACCCAGGGATCAAACCCACTACTCTTGAGCCTCCTGCATTGGCAGGCAGATTCTTTACCATGGTGAGGGTGGCCCCTAGTCCAATATTAAGGGTGTCCTTATAATAAAAGAGGAAATTGGGACATAGACACACCTACCTCTACAACAATCCTATTCCCAGATTAAGTCACAATCTGAGGCACTGGGGGTTAAGTATTCAATATATGAATTTTGGAAGAATATGATTCAATATGAACAGTAATGTATGCTTAAGAAAAAATTCAAACCATTAACAATAGAATTCAGTGATACGGAAGTCTTTCTCCCCCTGAATCTTGAGCCAGACCAAGTTTTCCTTTTCCAAGATTACTGGTAAAATTTCTTATCTTTCCAGAGATAAACTAAATGAAAATAAGTATGATTATGTAAATATATTTTTTCACACATGTGCTGGCTTGACATAAAGTTACTGTTCTCAAATCTCCTAGTTTTCAAATAATTAATTTTTTTTTTAAGAAGGAGAATAACAAATGCAACTTTGTGGAAAGAGAAAACATTAAAAATCACTCCCATTCTCACAATGAACACTGTAATGTCTTCTGTCCCCGTACCGCCACCTGCGTTCTGTACACCATGCTGGCTGTGGAATAATAATTAATCATTGCATATGTAACTAAATGTTTTATCATTCTTTTCTTAACCTGCGCTGACTACCAGCAGCCTGGACAGAGTTACATGTGGAAGGCACAATAACTGACTCTGGGAGTGAGACACTCCAGGGCTTCCCAGGTGGCTCAGTGGTACAGAACCTACCTGCCAGTACAGGAGACACAGGAGACACGGGTTTGATCCCTGGGTTGGGAAGATCCCGTGGAGAAGGAAATGGCAACCCACTCCAGCATTCTTGCCTGGAAAGTCCCATGGGCAGAGGAGCCTGGTGGGCAACAATTCATGGGGCTACAAAGAGTCAGACACGACTGAACGACGGAGCACACAGGCACACGAGACCCTGTAGTTCTCTTTTTTGCACGAAGTATAAGCAATGCTTGAGATGGATGAGGATGAGGGCAAGGTTGAATGAGGACTGACAATCCACCAGACCTGAAGTATGAACAAAAGCTGAACAGCTATTATTTAAGCTCCAGCAATGCTGGGGCTATTTCGCAGAGAGCAAAACTCACAGTCCATCCCCTTTTAGCTAATAAACATACTAAGGCTATTACATTATTTCAAAAAATCCAGTGATGTGAATGATACTCTTTTTTCAGTCTGTTCCCTCCAACTTTCTTTTGATTACTGTTCAATGATGTGTGATTTATTCTCCACTTATATGTTTTTCTCTTTTATTTTATGAGATTTTCTTATAGGCAGCTTTGGTTGAACCTTGTTTTTCTATCCAAATGAACAGTCCATTGTTTTTAACTGGAATAATTATATTTACATTCACATTTTGTGTGGTTACTGATATGTTCATCACAGTCTACCATCTTCCTGTTTTTTTTTTCTAGTTTCCTCATATGTTCTTTTCTGATTCTTTTCTCAACTTATTTCATATTAACTGAGCATATTTAAAACAACCAATATTCATTTAGTGACTATGTACATTCTGTGATTCCAGTTTATCTCCTTTTCTGGCTTAGTAGTTCCAAATGTATTTTATTTTTCTTGTGCCCGCTGTAGGATTTGTTGTATCCTGTAGTATACTATGGGGTTCCCAGGTGCCTCAGCGATAAAGAGTCTGCCTGTTAATGCAGGAGATATAGGCAAGAGATGATGGTTTGATCCCTGGGTTGGAAACATCCTCTGGAGAAAGAAATGGAAGCTCACTCCAGTGTTCTTGCCTGGGAAATCCCATGAACAAAGTAGCCTGGTGGGTATAGTATGTTTCAAGTACTATCATGCCACCTCACATATAAGAACTGTAAAATATTCTATTTCTCTTTCTTCCATTTCAACATTTGGGATGGTGTTTTCATTTTGTTCATGTAATTACTGTTAATTATGTTATATATGCCATAACACATTATTAGTTTTTTATAACTATTTTTAACAAATAAAAATGCTTTATTTATGTACCAAATATTTTTTAAGAAAAATATTGTGATGATGGATAATAAAATTCACTAATCTGGGGCAAGCAGATAACCATCAATATCAAAGGAATCAGCTAAAAATGATGTGATTATAGGTAAAAATGTCAAACGTATTTTCAAAAATAATCTGTCAGCTCTCTTGTTTTTCTTTGAGGGCACAAATTCTCACATTTTAGGCCACTTGGGGTGGTTCCATAGCTCACTTACACTTTATTTTTATTTCATTTTATTATCATTGTGTTCCATTGAATATAGTTTCTATTCTGCTGCTGCTGCTGCTGCCTCGTTTCAGTCTTTCTTCTCCAGGCAAGAACACTGGAGTGGGTTGCCATTTCCTTCTCCAATGCATGAAAGTGAAAAGTGAAAGTGAAGTTGCTCAGTCGTGTCTGACTCTTCGCGACCCCACCGACTGCAGCCCACCAGGCTCCTCCGCCCATGGGATTTTCCAGGCAAGAGTACTGGAGTGGGGTGCCATTGCCTTCTCAGAGTTTCTATTCTGATGCATTCACATTTTTACATTTCTACCTTTGTGTATATATTATTTGCCACTAATCCCATCTAACATATATTTTAAATCTCAGACAGTGTGATTTTCATTTCTAAGGAGTTTTATTTGGCTACTAAAGTGAAGTGAAAGCTGCTCAGTCATGTCTGACTCTTTTGCAACCCCATGGACTGCTCTAGGCCACGGAATTCTCTAGGCCAGAATACTAGAGAGGGCTGCCTTTCCCTTCTCCAGGGGATCTTCCCAACACAGGGATCAAACCCAGGTCTCCTGCATTGCAGGTGGATTCTTTACCAGCTGGGCAGGAGAAAAAAAAAAAAAAATTTTCCATTTCCATAGTCACCACTGACAAGGAATCGCTTGTTGACCAGACTCTAACCAGGCCCCATGCAGCCTTCTCCTGGTGGGCCTCCACTTTGATGGAAGGCCCAGTATACAGCCTCTCCACACAAGTGACCTGTCCATCCCTTCAAACCACCACATCCATACACACCCTAGTAGACAAGACATGAGCAAACACTGATGTGGCTTCTTACAGCTCAGGGCTGCATTCCTAGGGTACATGTTCCCTTGTAGAATGCCTATATGAAAAAGCTAATGGGCTGTTCCTGCCAACTCCTGATGAGGGGGCCCACCTCTCAGCCTCTGTGGGCAGAGGGGTTTGACTTGGATCAGCTCTGAATTGCAACCCAGATGGACTTCATGCTTAGAGGTGTGTGTGTGTGCTCAGTCCTTCAGTTGTGTCTCACTCTTTGCAGCCCTATGGACTGTAGCCTGCCAGGCTCCTCTGTCCATGGGGTTTCCCAGGCAAGAATACTGGAGTGGGTTGCCACTTCCTGTTCCAGAGAAATCTTTTTGACCCAGAGATCAAAGCCATGTGTCCTGTATTGGCAGGTGGATTCTTCACCACTGAACCCTCACCATGATGGTTTTCAAACTACAGCAGTTCCCACTCCTGGCTCCCTCACTCTCTGTTTAAAATATCCAGTTTCCTGTACTAATTCATACTGTGTTCACTCCATGCGGGACCCTCTTACCTATTGCAACAGAAATTCTAGCTAAAAATCTGTCCTGACCACTTTAGAGTCCGGCTTTGTTATTGCTGATGCTGTATTTAGTCTTTTCTCCAGCTTCAGGAACACTTGGGATACAGTTAAAATAACTGTGTAGTTGTCTTTTTCTGCTAATTCTTGATTATTACGTACTGCATAAGCAAGGACAGTCTAAAAAAAGTGTGCCTTTGTCCCACCTATTAGCAATGACTTTCTCTTTAATCTGTACCCCTTGAATGACCTCTGTTTCTCTTCACCTGATGGAAATGCAAACTATTCCCAGCTGTGCTTGGGCTCAGAGGAGCTTTGTCTCCAGGTTCCTTCCAGGTGAGGTTCATCCCAGTCTCCTGCAATTTTCTTGCATAAGTGCATGGATTCTTTACTCACTTGGAGACACCTGGAGGGTCAGAAACAGAACTCTAGAGAGTTCCTGCCCACAGCTTCTCCTGTTGGGCAGCCCGCCTCCTGCCCCCTGGAGCCCTAGGAACCAGATCTCTTCCTGACTCTGAGACCACCAGGCTCCCCTGCCATTCCCTCCCTGGCACACCCACTCTAGAAGGTAAGGGAGGCAGTTACCAGGTTCCTCTCCTGTGTTTCTTCTATTTCAGGCCTCAGGTACTTGCACTGTGTATTTTCTAAGTATGGTAAACTGATATTTGCTCAATTTTGCCCGGTTCTTTTTATAGGATGGAGCAGTGGCCCATGCCATTTTTGGCAACAGGAACCAGTTTTGTGGAAGACAATTTTTCATGGATTAGGACAGGAGTAGGTGTGGGGTTGGTTTGGGGATGTTTCAAGTGCATTACATTTATTGTGCACTTTATTTCTCTCATTATTACATTAGCTCCACCTCAGCTCATCAGGCATTAGATCCTGGAGGCTGGGAGCCCCCTGCATTAAAATATATAGCATGTCAAAAGTAACTTTGATCCTATCCATCTGTAAGTGCCCACATTTTCCCAACCCAGTAGATTTTGAGAAAAAGAATATAGCTGTTAAATTTTGAATCTTGACTTTATTTCACAGCTCATGTTCTATTAATCAACAAGTTTTAAAAATAAATTTCAAATCTGTCCTCTTTTCAAATTCCCAACTCTGCCACTATTTTCAAAGACATCATGACTTTCACCAAAATTCACAACTCCTGCCTAACAATTTGATAGGGCCCACATGGGGGCTCATTCTTAAGATGGCTCATTATGTTGACCTCGCAAACAAAGAATAAGTTCACAGTGACCCTTGAGATTGACCAAATTGCCCAAACAACATTCTGTTTTCTCAAGGGCACCTATCTTCTCAAAGCTATGGGACCACCAGATTCCAGACCTCCTGCTATGAGACCACAGGACTCAACTAGAGGCTAAAAAATTAACCATCTGTTCAGAGAAATTTTCATTGTTGGGGTTTAAGAATGACCCCGTCAGAAAAGGAGGACACTGGTTCTCCTGAAGGGCCAGTCACCCTCTTGTTTCCTTCTAATAAATTTCCCTTTAGCCTGAGTGCCTGGTTTGCCCTTTTTCTCCACACTCGCCTTACCTTCTGGTGCTGAAACCTGGGAGGGAAGATCCTCCAGGTGGTGGTCCTCCTGTGGTCCCCTCCCTCGGACCTTGCCAAGAAACTGAGATGAGGTCTGGGACAGGACTCTCCACTTGCCGTTCTGGACTGATATCCACACACTGGCCCATATTTCATCCGGTTAAGGCTGAGTGAAATCCCATTCTCTCTTTCTCACCTCGTTTCCAAGTCCGAGCGCTAGGCAGGAGGATCTCCACGGCTCTGGGGCCCTCAGCCTTGTGCCCTCCCTGACTTTGAAATAGGGGACACCATTACTCTCTGATGGAGAAGGCAATGGCACCCCACTCCAGTACTCTTGCCTGGAAAATCCCACGGACGGAGAAGCCTGGTAGGCTGCAGTCCATGGGGTCGCGAAGAGTCGGACACAATTGAGCAACTTCACTTTCACTTTTCACTTTCATGCTTTGGAGAAGGAAAGGGCAACCCACTCTGGTGTTCTTGCCTGGAGAATCCCAGGGATGGTGGAGCCTGGTGGGCTGCCATCTATGGGGTTGCACAGAGTCGGGCACGACTGAAGTGACTTAGCATTACTCTGAGAAAGTCCTGAGCACGGGGACGCCTTTTGTCTTGAACCTTTCTCCTCGCTTTCCCTCACCCTTGTCTAACCTCCCTATTCAGCCACAATGAGAAATTCTCAATCCCAGTCCTCAAAATTTACTCCTGTATGATGCCTTCTCTGAAACCTAGAAGCCC
This sequence comes from Ovis canadensis, assembly GCF_042477335.2. NCBI lineage: Eukaryota > Metazoa > Chordata > Mammalia > Artiodactyla > Bovidae > Ovis > Ovis canadensis. The sequence continues at coordinate 110,435,081 of NC_091246.1, forward strand.
TGGGCTTCGAAGGGGAGATAAGACCAAAAAGATTTATTTACTATTCTAATACAGTCTGGCCATAACACAGACTTGATACTAGGTCCCAATGGCCAGAAAATGGAGCTCTTGCTTATAAGACTCTACGAGACCTTGATAACTTCTGCTGCAACCATGGCAAGTGGTTAGAAATCCCTCATGTTCAGGCTTTCTTCACTCTTGACCCTCCCTCTGTGAATCCTGCTCTACTTCTTAAATACTCTTAGCCCACTCTGGGCCATATCCTCCTAATACAATGTCTCCCGATCCCTGTTCAGACTTTTCTTCTTCTTCCTTTCACCCTCTGACCACAGCCCACCCTGTATCGCTCCCAGTCCCAATCCTGATCCAGTTCCACAACCTCCACTTAAAATCCCCTCCTCCTTCCCTCCTTCTCAGGCAGCCAACCCCCCTTCCCTGCCTGTGCCAGAGACCTCAGCCCCATCCTCTACCCCGAGGGTCCCAAGGCTTTACCCCAACCTCCCTAGATCCCCTCGCCACCGGTCCTGAACAACTTTAAAACAGGACACTTCATGCTCCTTCCCTTGCCCCACTCCTCCCTTTATGGGAAGTAGCTGGGGCAGAAGGCATTGTTCGGGTTCATGTCCCATTCCCCCTCACAGATCTATCTCAGATTGAAAAGCGTCTTGGCTCCTTCTCCTCTGACCCTGATAATTATCTAAAAGAATTTGAGTCTCTTACCCAGTCTTACGACTTAACCTGGCATGACATTTACATCATCCTTTCCTCCACTCTTCTCCCAGAAGAGAAGGAATGAGTATGGCAAGCCTCCCAGGCGTATGCTGATGAGATACACAGGACTGATGACATGAAGCACATAGGGGCAATGGCTGTCCCCCAAGATGATCCCAACTGGGGTTATCAGGAAGGGAGACCTAGACGAGCAGCCCATAATCATATGGTTGCTTGCCTCATTGTGGGCCTTCAAAAGGCAGGGCATAAAGCTGTCAACTTTGATAAGCTCCAGGAAATAACTCAGAGACTAGATGAAAACCTGGCACAATTTCTAGCCAGGTTAGTGGAAACCCTACAAAAATATACAAAATTAGACTTCACTTTAGCAGAGGGCATCATTTTCCTTAACACCCATTTTATCTCCCAATCATCCCCAGATATCCAAAAGAAACAAAAAATGGCAGAAGACCCTCAAACCCCTCAATGAGACATTTTTAAATTTAGCCTTTAAGATTTTCAATAACTGGGAAGAACAGGCAAAGCTAGAGAAGGCCCAATGAGATCAAGCCAAGTACCACCTTTTAGCCACTACCCTACATGGCTCCAAGCCTCCAACAACTAACAAAAGAAGCCACCTGGGCCCTTCTTCAGACGTGGTAAAGAAGGCCCCTGGGCCAGCTCATATCTAAAGCCAAGGCCCCCTCCAGGTCCTTGTCCCAGCTGCGGCATAAAGGGACATTGGAAGGTCGATTGCCCAAACCCCTTTCCAGGGACCCAGACATCCCGTCCTGGTCCTGAGCAGGAGTCCTCCAACCCAGCCATGCCCAGCCTCCTCAGACTCGCTGCTGAAGACTGAAGGTGCCCAGGGCCCCAGGCCCCAATTGTCATCACCTCTATAGAGCCTAGGTAACTCTCACAGTCGCGGGTAAGCTGACCTCCTTTCTCATTGACACGGGGGCCACTTACTCTGCTATGCCTGCTTACTCCAGAAAAACCAAAGTCTCCCAGGTCTCAGTTATGGGGGGTTGATGTTTTAATATCTACACCATGAATAACCCGGCCTCTACCTTGCGCACTTCAAGATACTCCATTTTCCCACTCTTTTCTCATATTCCCAAAATGCCCCACTCCTATTCTTGGGAGAGACCCTCTCTCAAAATTCAAAGCCTCTGTTACTAATCCAAGCCCACCTTCTGATATAGCCTGGCTGTGTGTGAAGCCGCTCAGTCGTGTTTGACTCTGTGACCCCATGAACCGTAGCCTACCAGGTTCCTCCATCCATGGGCTTTTCCAGGCAAGAATACTGGAGTGGGTGGCCATTTCCTTCTCCAGGAGATCTTCCCGACCCAGGGATTGAACCCTGGTCTCCCGCATTGTAGGCAGACGCTTTACAGTCTGAGCCACCAGGGAAGCTCCTGCTCCTCAACCCCACCTCCTCTTCTCCGGCCCCGTTGCCCTCCTTGTCTGTAAACCCCATAGTTTTGGATAGAGACAATCCATCTGTTGCCTCTCACCATGCCCCAATGTGTATCTGTCTCAAAAACCCCTCTGAATTCTCCAATCAACCACAATACCCCATCTACCAAAAACATCAACAGGGGTTAAAGCCTATCATTCTAAACTGTTGTCAGGGCCTCTTGCACCCAACTCACTCTTCCTATAACACCCCTATCTTACCCATCAAAAAGCCAAATGGCTCTTATTGCCTAGTCCAGCATGTGAGACTTATCAATGCAGCTGCTATCCCCATACACTCAGTAGTTCCAAATCCCTATACTCTTCTCTTTCTCATTCCCTCTTCCACTACCCACTTCACTGTTCTAGACCGCAAGGATGCCTTCTTTACTACCCCTTTACACCCAGACTCTTAAGACCTCTTTGCCTTTACCTGTACTGATCCAGATAATCATTGCTCCCAACAGCTGACAGAGACAGTCCTCCCACAAGGCTTTCGTGATAGCCCTCATTTCTTTGGCCAAGCTCTAGTGTCAGACATAACCTCTCTTGACCTTACTCAAGTAACTGTCCTCCAATATGTGTATGATCTTCTCCTTTGTAGTCCTTTGCTTACACACTCAACCACACACTATACAACTCCTCAATTTTCTAGCTGATGAAGGCCATCAAATATCTCCCACCAAGGTTCAGCTCTCTCTTCCTAGAGTCTCCTATCTCAGAGTCCTGTTAACACCAACAAAGAGAGATATTACTATATCTATATCGCTATATAGAGAGCCCCTTATATCCACCCTACCACTCCCTACACATAGATTCTGTCCTTCTTGAGGTTAGCTGGATATCTGCACCTCTGGATTCCTAATTTTGCCCTCTTGGCACAACCCCTATATCAAGCCACCCAAGGAGGTCTTTCAGAACCCCTATAGCTAAAATCAAATATCCATTCAGCCTTAACACCCTTAATCAAGCCATTCTCTCAGTCCCAGCTCTGACACTTCCTGACCTTTCTCACACCATTATACTCTACACTATTGAGAGACACAAAATGGCCTTCTATCCCCTTTATGCATCCAGCTAATTCATGTCACCCTTCTCAGATCTCCTGAGTTTTCCTTTGAATGCTGTCCTACTCTCAACCCCACCACACTTATCCCTAATTTTTCTGAGTCCTCTATCCATACTTGCAGAGAGGCATTAGAAGACCTCATGCCCCATTTTTCCCACATTCCCTCAACCCCTTTAAATCACCCTGACTTTACTTGGTATATTGATGGCAGTTCCTCTACACCATCAGAAGGAAAAAAAAAAAAAGGCAGCTGGATATGCAATTGTATTTGACAGCAAAATTGTTGAATCCCAACTTCTCCCCCTTGGGAAAGTGAAAGTGATGGTTGTTTAATCGTGTCTAACTCTTTGCAATCCCATGGACTGTAACCCACCAGGCTCCTCTATCCACAGGATTCTCCAGGCAAGAATACTGGAGTGGATTGTCATTTCCTTCTCCAGGCTCCCCTAGGGAACCTCTTACCAAAAGGCAGAACTTATTGCACTAACTAGAGCCCTTACACTCGCAACTAACAAGAGAGCAAAGATATACTCTGATTCCAAATATACTTTCCATATCATACACTGCCGCCATCTGGAAGGAACGAGGGCTCCTATCTGCTAAAGGCTCTCCTATAACTAATGCCCCACTTATACTCCAACTTTTAAAAGGGCTAACATGCCAATTGAAGTAGGCATCATACATTGCTGGGGTCACCATGTGGCCTCAAGCCCCATTTCATGGGGCAACAACACTGCAGACAGAGAAGCAAAACAAACCTCACTCTAATTACCACCTCAACAACTTACGGTTATCCCCAACATAAAGCCGCTTTACCTCCCTGAAGGAAAAACAAGATGATTACAAGAGGGAATACAATCACAAGGAGACTGATTACAAAAACAGGTCACTATGTCCTTCTCCAACCTCAGGCCACACAGATTCTTAGGCATTCATCAGGCCCTACACTTAGGTACTAAACCTCTTTATCATCTCTTAAGACCTCTTTTCACCTATCCTAACCTTCTTTCATTTCTAAAGCAAATCACCCACTCTTGCATTATCTGCTCCTCAGCAGATCCACATTCCTTGCAGACTCCAATCCTTGGGAAAAGTAGAAAAGGCAAATTCTATTCTCAAAATGCACCTAACCAAACTCTCTCTAGAACTACAAAAGCCGTGGACCAAACTCCTTCCCATGGTTTTGGCTTGCATTAGGGCTACTCCACGGGCCCTGTCTTTCCTCAGTCCTTTTGAGTTCATGTGTAGATGCCGTTTCCTCTTAGGTCAGTTCCCTACTGCGAGCCCCTTGCTGGGAGATTATCTTCCCACCCTTAACCTTGTTAGATACCTCTTGAGAGAACATGCAGATTGCTCTCTCCCAAAGCCTTTAACACTGATACCTGGGATTTGAGTCCTGCTTAAAACCTTATGCCATAAGGATCTCCAGCCTCGATGGACTGGTCCATTTGAGGTCATTCTGACCATACCAACAGCTGCTAAACTAGCAGGCCATTCCTCTTAGTTTCATATCTCTAGATTAAAATAGGTCAAAGGACTCTCCATCTCTGCCAAGAAGCATTCTCTGCTCAGACACTTCTTGCTACACCAGCACTGTTTTGGGACTCACCAAGCTTCGACTGGATCAGATTCCTGAAGAAACAGAACAGCTGAAAACAAATATCGATAAGTAAGACAGAAACAGATGTGTTGGTTACTAACTGGATTGAGATTTTCCCTACTTACCCTATTCACAATAGGACTTTACTCTGCGTCTACCCCTAGGTGGACTATTATTACAAAGTTTTCCCTAGTTTTCCCTACTGCTCCACAGTTCTTGTTTTTTTGGGGGTGCGGTCCTCCTTTTACTGTGATCAGCCTAGCAGGCGGCAGTGGCGGCCAGTGCACTAAGTGTAGCCGAGAGCTACCCCACATCCGAGGTCAGGGGCAGAGGCCTGGAGTACCAGCTGCAACGGTGCAGGAATGGCTGAGAGGAGCTACCCCGCATCCGAGGTCAGGGGCAGCGGCCAAGAGGAGCTACACCACGTCCAAGTTCAGGGGCAATGGCCAGGAGGAGATACCCCGCGTCCAAGGCTAGGGACAGTGGCTGGGAGGAGCCACCCTGCGTCCGAGGCCAGGGGCAGCGCCCTAGGCCAGGGGCGGTGGCCGGAAGGAGCAATCCTACACCCAAGGAGTGGTGGCTGCCCGGGCGCAGGAGGGCCTAGAGGAGCCATCCCACGTTGAAGGTCAGGAAGGGTGGTGGGAGGAGATACCACTCATCCAAGGTAAGGAGCAGTGGCTGTGCTTTGCTGGAGCAGCCATGAAGATATACCCCATGCCCAAGGTAAGAGAAACCCAAGTAAGATGGTAGGTGTTGCAAGAGGGCATCAGAGGGCAGACACACTGAAACCATACTCACAGAAATCTAGTCAATCTAATCACATGAGGACCACAGCCTTGTCTAACTCAATGAAACTAAGCCATGCCCGCAGGGCAACCCAAGATGGGCAGGTCATGGTGGAGAGGCCTGACAGAATGTGGTCCACTGGAGAAGGGAATGGCAAACCACTTCAGTATTCTTGCCTTGAGAACCCATGAACAGTAGGAAAAGGCAAAATGATAGGATACTGAAAGAGGTACTCCCCAGGTCAGTAGGTGCCCAATATGCTACTAGAGGTCAGTGGAGAAATAACTCCAGAAAGAATGAAGGGATGGAGTCAAAGCAAAAACAGTACCCAGCTGTGGATGTGACTGGTGATAGAAGCAAGGTTGGATGCTGTAAAGAGCAATATTACATAGGAACCTGAAATGTCAGGTCCATGAATCAAGGCAAATTGGAAGTAGTCAAACAGGAGATGGCAAGAGTGAACGTCGACATTCTAGGAATCAGTGAACTAAAATGGACTGGAATGGGTGAATTTAACTCAGATGACCAGTATGTCTACTGCTGTGGGCAGGAATCCCTCAGAAGAAATGGAGTAGCCATCATGGTCAACAGAGGAGTCCGAAATGAATTACTTGGATGCAATCTCAAAAACGACAGAATGTTCTCTGTTTCCAAGGCAAGCCATTCAATATCACAGTTATCCAAGTCTATGCCCCAACCAGTAACGCTGAAGAAGCTGAAGTTGAACGGTTCTATGAAGATCTACAAGACCTTTTAGAAGTAACACGCAAAAAAGATGTCCTTTTCATTATAGGCAACTCGAATGCAAAAGTAGGAAGTCAAGAAACACCTGGAGTCACAGGCAAATTTGGCCTTGGAATGTGGAATGAAGCAGGGCAAAGACTAATAGAGTTTTGCCAAGAAAATGCACTGGTCATAGCAAACACCCTCTTCCAACAACACAAGAGAAGACTCTACACATGGACAACACCAGATGGTCAACACTGAAATCAGATTGATTATATTCTCTGCTGCAAAAGATGGAGAAGCTCTATACAGTCAACAAAAACAAGACTGCGAGCTGACTGTGGCTCAGACCATGAACTCCTTATTACCAAATTCAGACTTAAATTGAAGAAAGCAGGGAAAACCACTAGACCATTCAGGTATGACCAAATCAAATCCCTTATGATTATACAGCGGAAATGAGAAATAGATATAAGGGTCTATATCTGATAGACAGAGTGCCTAATGAACTATGGAATGAGGTCCGTGACATTGTACAGGAGACAGGGATCAAGACCATCCCCATGGAAAAGAAATGCAAAAAAGCAAAAAGGCTGTCTGGGGAAGCCTTACAAATAGCTGTGAAAAGAAGAGAGGCAAAAAGCAAAGGAGGAAAGGAAAGATATAAGCATCTGAATGCAGAGTTCCAAAGAATAGCAAGAAGAGATAAGAAAGCCTTCTTCAGCGATCAATGCAAAGAAATAGAGGAAAACAACAGAACGCTAAAGACTAGAGATCTCTTCAAGAAAATTAGAGATACCAAGGGAACATTTCATGCAAAGATGGGCTCGATAAAGGATAGAAATGGTCTGGACCTAACAGAAGCAGAAGATATTAAGAAGAGGTGGCAAGAATGCACAGAAGAACTGTACAAAAAAATATCTTCATGACCCGGATAATCACGATGTTGTGATCACTCATCTAGAGCCAGACATTTTGGAATGTGAAATCAAGTGGGCCTTAGAAAACATCACTATGAACAAAGCTAGTGGAGGTGATGGAATTCCAGTTGAGCTGTTTCAAATCCTGAAAGATGATGCTGTGAAAGTGCTGCACTCATTATGCCAGCAAATTTGGAAAACTCAGCAGTGGCCACAGGACTGGAAAAGGTCAGTTTTCATTCCAATTCCAAAGAAAGGCAATGCCAAAGAATGCTCAAACTACCGAACAATTGCACTCATTTCACATGCTAGTAAAGTAATGCTCAAAATTCTCCAAGCCAGGCTTCAACAATACGTGAACCATGAACTTCCTGATGTTCAAGCTGGTTTTAGAAAAGGCAGAGGAACCAGATACCAAATTGCCAACATCAGCTGGATCATGGAAAAAGCAAGAGAGTTCCAGAAAAACATATATTTCTGCTTTATTGACAATGCCAAAGCCTTTGACTGTGTGGATCACAATAAACTGTGGAAAATTCTTCAAGAGATGGGAATACCGGACCACCTTACCTGCCTCTTGAGAAACGTATATGCAGGCCAGGAAGCAACAGTTAAAACTGGACATGGAACAACAGACTGGTTCCAAATAGGAAAAGGAGTACGTCAAGGCTGTATATTGTCACCCTGCTTATTTAACTTATATGCAGAGGACATCATGAGAAACACTGGACTGGAAGAAACACAAGCTGGAATCAAGATTGCCAGGAGAAATATCAATAACCTCAGGTATGCAGATGACATCACCCTTATGGCAAAAAGTGAACACGAACTAAAAAGCCTCTTGATGAAAATGAAAGAGGAGAGTGAAAAAGTTGGCTTAAAGCTCAACATTCAGAAAACGAAGATCATGGCATCCGGTCCCATTACTCCATGTGAAATAGATGGAGAAACAGTGGAAAGAGTGTCAGACTTTATTTTTCTGGGCTCCAAAATCACTGCAGATGGTGATTGCAGCCATGAAATTAAAAGACGCTTACTCCTTGGAAGAAAAGTTATGACCGACCTAGATAGCATATTCAAAAGCAGAGACATTACTTTGTGGATTAAGGTCCGTCTAGTCAAGGCTATTGTTTTTCCAGTGGTCATGTATGGATGTGAGAGTTGAACTGTGAAGAAGATTGAGCACAGAAGAGTTGATGCTTTTGAACTGCGGTGTTGGAGAAGACTCTTGAGAGTCCCTTGGACTGCAAGGAGATCCAATCAGTCCATTCTAAAGGAGATCAACCCTGTTATTTCTTTGGAAGGAATGATGCTAAAGCTGAGACTCCAGTACTCTGCCCACCTCATGCGAACAGTTGACTCATTGGGAAAGACTCTGATGCTGAGAAGGATTGGAGGCAGGAGGAGAAGGGGACGATAGAGGATGAGATGGCTGGATGGCATCACTGACTTGATGGACATGAGTCTGAGTGAACTCTGGGAGTTGGTGATGGACAGGGAGGCCTTGCGTGCTGCAATTCATGGGGTTGGGAAGAGTTGGATAGGACTGAGCGACTGAACTGAACTGAATCTATGGTGAAGGTAATGAAGATAATGTCGACCTCCTTCAAAATGCCCCGTGCAGGCACTGCTGCACTCACTGTCCCCAACCCTGCAGCAGGCCACTGCTGATCCATGCCTCTGCCAGAGACTCCTGGCCACTCACGGGCACATCTGTGTCAGTCTTTTATGGGGTCACTGCTCCTTTCTCCTGGGTCCTGGTACACACAAGGTTCTGTTTGTGCCCTCCCAGAGTCAGTTTCACCAGTCCTGTGTAAGTTCTGGCCGCTCTATGATGGGGTTAAGGATGACCTCCTCCAAGAGAGCTTATGCCATATTCAGGTCTGCTGCACCCAGAGCCCCTGCCCGTGAAGCAGCCCACTGCTGACCCGTACCTACATAGGAGATACTCAAGCACAGTTCTGTCTCTGTCTCTGTGGAGTCTCTGGGTCCTGGTGTGCACAAGGTTTGTTTGAGCCCTCTGAGCATCTCTGTTGTAGAAGGCTCGGAGAATCGCACTCTGAAAGGAACACTCAGGGACAGCCTCTAGTGGACTGACAAAGTTTATTATCCAGCTGCACAGTTTTATGGTCTCAGGGAACAGAGCATAAAGCAGACTTGCATGTAGCCTTTCTCGATAAACATCAAAGCATTCAAGCATAAAATACAGTTCCCACTGCCCAAGACATAACATAGCTTTGGCAAATCTCTAAAGGGAGTCTTATTATGAAACAACAGTCCTTGCTCCCAGAAACAGGTGGTCAGAAGGAAGCCTTCAAACGCCTCCAGGCTGGGCATATAACCCTTCCTTATCCGTTCCCAGCCTCAGGCACTCAGTGAACATCCATAACCCTTTGTTATGCTCGTTCCAGCTTCCAAACTTCATCATGAGTGGAACAAATACATTTTCAGTATTTGCTCAAAGCCTTCCAGCTCCTCCACACTGGTGGGTATGGGGTTTGATTCTAAACATGATTCACCCCTTATCCTAAATCAAAAAGGTTGGAATGATAGGGCCCATATGCGGTCTCATTGTTAAGATGGCTCATTATGTTGACCTTGCAAACAAAGATTAAAATCACAATGACCTTTGAGACTGACCAAATTGCCCAAATGACATTCTGTTTTCTCACTGGTGCCTAACCTCTCAAGGCTACAAGACCAACAGATTCTAGACTTCTGGCTATGTGACCACAGGACTCAACTACAGGCTGAAAATTAACCATCCCTTCAGAGAATTTTTCATTGGTGGGATATAACAAAGATCCCATCAGAAAGGGAGGACACTGCTTCTCCTTAAGGGCCAGTCACCCTCTCATTTCCCTCTAATAAGTTCCCCTTTTGCCTGACTCACTCTCTTTCTCTGTACTCGCCTTACACAATTATCCTCTTTTGGTTCCCTATTTCTGGTTTTGTTTTAATCCTCCAAATGGCAGGCAGAAATGGTCCTTATTTCTAACATGGAAACTGGGCTGTGTTAGTCTCCTGCTCAGCTTTATCCAATGGCTTTTTACTACATGGAGGATATGTGTGTGCTCTCAGAGTCTTTGGACTGTAGTCTGACCAGGCTCCTCTGTCCATGAGATTTCCGGGCCAGAAATACTGAAGTGGGTTGTCATTTCCCTATCCAGGGCATCTCCTGCCTCAGGGAGTAAACCTGCATCTCCTACGTGGGCAAACAGATTCTTTACCACTGAGCCACCTGGAAGCCAGTCTTGGCACATGGAGGAAAAATAGACATTTCTACATGTTGTATTTTGCTAGCACTCTGGTAACAAAGTACCACAAAGTCAGGGGCCTAAATGACAGAAGCTTTTTGTCTCATAGTCTGGAGGATGGAAGTCTGGAATTAATGTATCAGCAGGGTTGGCTCCTTCTGAGCCTGAGTGGAAATACCTCCAGGTCCCCTCTCCCTGGCGTGTCAATGGCCACCTTCTCCCTGGCTCTCTTCCCATCATCTACCTTCTGTGTGTCTGTCTCTTGTACCCAAATTTCTTCTTTTAATAAGGCCAACAGTCATGTAGCATTAGGACCTACCTTAATGACCTCATTTTAACTTGATTACCTCAGTGAAGACCCCACCACCAGATAAGGTATCTTCTGAGATGGGGGTTTCAGTAACTGCAGAAGAACTCAAAGACATTGTTCTGTGTATGCCTTAAGGGGGAACCAGGCCCTTGCCCCAAGGTGGAACTCTTGTTTCCCTCATCTCTGTATCCCCTCCTTTCCCTGATTAGCAACTGTTTGAACCTGCTCTGTGGAACTCAGGGAAGGTCATGGAGGCTGTGTGCCTGAACGCACTCATTCACTCATGTCTGAGTCTTTCTGACACCATGGACTGTAGCCCACCAGGCTCCTTTGTCCTTGGGATTTCCCTGGCAACAATACTGGAGTAGGTTGTCATTTCCTTCTCCAGGGGATCTTCTTGACCCAGGGAATGAACCCAGATTAATGTCTCTTGCAATGGCAAGCAGATTCTTTCCACTGGCGCCACCTTGGAACACCATGGAGACTGAATGAAGCCTATTTCCTGCCAAGAAACAAGGAATACGGGAAGCCTTTTGTACCCTGGTTCCCCCATGGGGTCCTGGTTCCTTGAACATGGGCTGAGATGGGCAACTAAGTGGTTAGTCTTGAAGGACTAATCTGGTCCTTCCTACATTTATTCCTACATTGCTGAATAAACTATAGGTGTTCCAATAGGGAAATGCAGACTTTAAAAGAATGCTTTTGAAGAATAAATGAGATGGAGAAATGTACATGAAAAGAAATTTCTCTAAGACTGTATGTGGTATGATTGCGAAGGGGCATCACATGTGTGTGTCTGTGTCCTTGAGGATCATGTGCCCATGTTTGTGCTCTCAAATTTCTCCTATCATGCACACTTTACCCCTGTTTAACCACAGTGATTTGGAATTCACATAAATAAGTACTTTAGTTGCCATAAATGGACCAGTTGGCTCCAGAAGAGACCTACATTCAATGTACCTCATTACCTCATTGTTTTTTGGATTCAGACTCCTTATAATAACATTGATGCATAGTTCCTGCTTTAAAAATCAGTATCTTTTGCAGAGAAAAGACAGGAATTCAGTGTTTTATTATACTACCACTTATTATGTAATGAATACTATTGTTAGATAGCTTATTCCTTTCTTACTGTATACTTATATACTGTATATTTGACTTACAGTTGAGAACACTATAAAAAACCTATAAAATATTTATGTGAAAGAGTATTTTGTAAGCCTCAGTTAAGTAAGTACTTATTTTAGCTATCTGGCCTCCTTTTTACAGGGCTGATCAATCCCTCATTGTTTGTCCAGGTGTGAGATCCTTTTAATCCTTTGTGAGTACTTAACAAACAAACAAACAGAAAGCCCATTGAAGAGCTTTTTGGAATAACCATATTGATTTTCTCTTCACAATGGGACCAATTATGACTTCATCACCAGAACGTATTTTGAGATCTTCCTAGCTCTACTAATGGTTTTATTTATTTATTCTTGTAATCTCTGATCATATAACTGTCCTAAATGTTGGTATATGTCCATAGCATTTCATTGCCACATGTCTTTTCTTGTCTCCAGAGCAAAATGCCTTTATGCTAAGGTTCCAGTCTCAAAAGACATGCACTCTGAATAATGGATTTTCCTTTTGATACACTGTGCTATTCTTCCTATCTTCTTTATCTTACCAATAAAAATGTATTCTTTCTTTAGTTACATAAATCTGATGCTGTTTCAACTAAACATTGGTAATAGATCTATTCTGTTACATAAGTGTCACATTTGTTGCTTTATAGCTTATATTTGTGCCTTAGAAGAGAGTAAATGTCTTCTGCTTGAAATGTTTAACAAACTAAAAGAACTCCCCTTCAATTATTTAATTTTGTCAAGGAATTTGTACTAGTTGAAATTAGATTTGCCTTCAGTAATTAGACAATGTAGAGTAACAGTGGCTCAAGCAAGAGATCTGTTTAATTCTTTGTTTCCAAAAGGCATCAGAGCATAGGCAGACAAGGGACAAACTGATCTTGCTGTAGCTCTGGTCTTGGTAACACTCTGCGGTTCTATTTGACTTCTCAAATAATAGCCATCTCTACTTCCAGACAGCCAACAAGGAGGAAAATTGACATAGAAAATCTCTTTTCTTTTTAAATTACTATGTAATTAATGATACAAACACAGAAAGTTGTGTAAATCAAATATACCACTAATAAACTTCCATAAGTCTTTATAACTATCACCCAATTAAGAGATAATAGGGGGCAGGAGGAGAAGGGGACGACCGAGCATGAGATGGCTGAATGGCATCAGGGACTCAATGGACGTGAGTCTGAGTGAACTCCGGGAGTTGGTGATGGACAGGGAGGCCTGACGTGCTGCTATTCCTGGGGTCGCAAAGAGTCAGACACGACTGAGCAACTGAACTGAATCTTGCCATACGTCAAAGACTTCTACTTGTCACCTCAAAACCCCAACTCTCTCCTCCTTCTCTAAGAGTGATTATGTGTGCATGCTGAGTTGCTTCAGTTGTGTCCAACTCTTAGCGACCCTAGGGACTGTTGCTTGCCAGCCTCCTCTGTCCATGGGATTTTCCTGTGAGAATACTGGAGTGGGCTTCCATTTCCTTCTCCAGGGCATCTTCCCAACCCAGGGATGGAACCATTGTCTCTTACATCTTCTACATTGGTAGGCAAGTTCTTTACCACTAGCACCACTTGTATAAAAAACTTATTTTTCCTCACAGATTTTTTGCTTATGTGAATACAGCTAAACTCTTTATAATTTAGTTTACCTATGTCTGTGTGTGTGTGTGTGTGTGTGTGTGTGTGTGCATGCGCACTTAGTAGTTCAGTTGTATCTGACTCTTTGTGACCCTATGGACCATAACCCACCAGGCTCCTCTGTCCCTGGAATTTTCCAGGCCAGATTACTGGAGTGGGTTGCCATTTCTTACTCCAGAGTTTACCAGTGTGCCATATTAGTTCCTTTAAATCAGTGTAATTACCTCTGTCTTTCTCATTTTTACTTTTTGGCTTGCAATTTATTTGGTGAGGAACCCTGATGATGTCTTCTCTAGTTTCTTACAGTCAAGGCTTTGCTGATTGCATTTCTCTTGTACAGTTAACATGTTCCTCCATCCTCTAAGCTCATGTGAATTGTGAGGTGAATCCAGAGGCTGTGTTTGATTCACTAATGATGGTTTTCCATGACTGGCCACTGCTGAGGTTTATCTTAGGAAACACACAAAGCCCATCAATGCTTTATGCACACAACTAATTAATGCATTAGGAGTTGTAAAATGATGATATTACAATTCCATCATTCTGCTTCCACTTATCTTTTGTAATAGTTCTATAAAGGGGAATTGTGTCTCACCTTCTGTTCGAGGTAAATTCTAAATAGAAAAGGCCTGATGAATGCTAACTTTATTTACTAGTTTAAAAAAACAAGGTTGCCTAGGGTAATATAGAGGTGACCAGCCCAGTATTATTTTGGAAGGTTAATGAGTAATGAATTAAAACATATTTGAATTGTTTTGACCCAGGTATTAGCTTTCAAAATTTATGTTTACCACTCTTTGGCCAATGGAAACTTTTGTAATTGATTCCCAAATCCTTCAGGTCTTCAGCTAATGTTCCATGATAGTTTTTTATCTCTCTGATGTTCCATGATATGTTTACTATCTCTGGTGTCCTAAAATGACACATTTTGTCTTGTATATTCCTTGCTCTATTCCGATAATCAGTCATTTTCCCAAGAAACCCTGATTTTCTTTAGTGGGAAGTAAAAATTAAAGATCAGTACCAGGCATCTGTGGACTAATGTTTACTGGATTGGTTACAATTTCTAGGTCTTTATAGTGGAATCTGAATACAAAATTTTATGTCCTTTTAGATTTAATTAATTTTTTCAATCTTGAATCTCTATATTAAAAATTCCAAACAGTGTGTGTGTGTGCATGTGTTTTTAAGAACATTGTGAAGGAGAGAATTAATTACCATTGATAACTGAAAAGTTCTATTTCATATTACAGGTAAAACTTTTTTCAGATAATGACACTTTCATAACCATCAGTAATTTGACTGACATACATTCTTGCTATGCTCACTTTATTTTTCACAGCTGTACTTACCTACATGGTCAAAGCAAGTAACTATTGCAAACTAAGCAGTCTTCCATACATATATCTCTTGCAACTTCAGTTCTGTGTGTAAAGCTCTATCTCTCAGGTTCATCATCAGTATTACGTTAATGCACATCCAGTTATTGTGAATGTCTGATGTCCAGCATGAAAACATATATAGGTAATAAAGGCAAGTTCAGTTTGTGGACACATTACCTGAGTTCCTGCATAGTGATGAAGTTTTATCTCTATACTTTAGAATCCAAAATCAGTTTGACTATTGTAAATCATTCATTTAAAATTTTTTTCTTGATTGTCTTAAACATATTTTGTATTCGTCTAACAAAAAGCTTTGTTGACAAAGTGATTGGAGGCAAACTGATTTTATATCCCTTATAAATGGCTCAGTTTTTCTGTGTGATGAAGGTTATAGGATTTATTTTTACAGTCTTCATTATTAAATCATTTTGTTAGAATTTATTTCAGTATTGATTAGTTTATGAAGATTTAGCCCTTTCAAAGTATGTGTATATACAGCATGGAAGCTGTGTATGTATGTAGGTAACTAACCATGTATCACTCTATCAGGAGGCTCTCCTTCAATTGTAGTGTTCCTTCTCTTCATTGGCTTAGTTTTTTTTTTTTTTTTCTTTAATATAATCCAGTTGAACATATTGAAACATCTTTGTCTATCACTTTCTTTCACTCTTGAATGTGCTACTTGATATTTACCAGTTTTCATCTTCTGGTAATCCTTGATAATTTTCCATAGCATTTTGCTTTGCTTACATGGTTACTTTGAGTTTAACCTTCAGTTCTGAAAATGATGTTTTTCCTGCATTTCTGATAGATTCCTCAAATTCAATAAAGCATTGTTGGTGTTCCCTCATTTTCATTTTTCTTTTTAATTATGAAAGCAGGATAACACATTTACAGAAGACTTGGAAAATACAGAGCAATGTTACATATAGTTCTACTTTGACACTTTTGATGTTTCCTTCATTAAAAAAATATTTTATAACATTTTAAATCTCACTTGGAAATATTACATTATTATTTTTAGGTATATCTTTCTGGAATGGCTTAATCTTATATAGAAATGTTATTATAATGTTTGCTTATTTCTTACCAGAACTTTGGGGACAAAACTTAATGTTTGTTTTTTTGCTTTTTGCTTTGTTTTTAAACTAAGTTTATTGAGTGAGGCATGTTATAGGATAGTAGCTTTTTTTTTTTTTTTTTTGAAAGTCTGCAGAATTCCTTTCCCTGTGCTTTTGTAAAGTTCAACCACATGCCAGTGACTTCTACAATCAGCTTCAGCCTCTAAGGTCCTTGGATACCATCACTCCCAACACTCCTGTTTCACTGCAACAAAAGCTAGAGAAATTAAAAATCAATGACTGTTCTTAAACTCATAAAAGAACCAAGATCAGAGTGTAAACTGCACCTCAGAAACCTGAAGAGACAGTTGCATAGGTATCTTCTCACCTAGCTCTGGAGCCAGCAGAGACATAAAATGGTGGGAACACTTAAATATTATTAATAATTTTGATGACTTGATGAAGTCTAACTGGGAACTAGCATAACAGTTAACTCCTGCAAGCTCCAGTCTTAGGGGACTCCTACCTGCCTGTTTGTTTTTAGAGTTCTCAGGCCTGACAGATTCATTTTTGTGTGTCTCTGGGTCTTCCTGCACAATTTTTATGCCATGGACTCTTGTAACTGATATCATGAAAATATCATGTCTACTAGTGGCCCATCTGGCTTTCCTGGTGGCTCAGATGGTAAGGAATTTGCCTGCAATGTGGGAGACCTGGGTTTGATCTCTGGGTTGGCAAGATCTCCTGGAGGGGAGCATGGCAACACACTCCAGTATTCTTACCTGGAGAATCGCATGGACAAAGGAGCCTGGCAAACTACAGTCCATGGGGTTGCCTAGAGTCGGACACAACAAGCACAGTGGCTCATTATCATGACCTCATATTTGGGCACTTGAGGGAAAATGTTGCTCTGCAAAACTTGTAGATGTTGGATATGGATTTTTGTTTTTATTATTCAATCTCCCTTTACTGTTTTTATTGCTGTATATGGGCAGATCCAGAAAGCTACATCCTCAATATTATCTTTCCAGGATCCCCTTTAAGTTTTTCCCTTTAAAGACACTTCTTCAAAGTGGCATAGAATATGCATGCTTTCATTCCTTTGGGTCTGAGTCATATTGCCAAAGCTAGCTTCAGTGGAATCTGGAAAATTTAGCATTTATTCTGAGTTGCCCTATACCCAATTTAAAGCCATGGGTTCATTTCCTAAGATAGCTTAAAAGCATAAGTTATTTTCCTAGGAAATATTGAAATTTGAGGAAGAAAGCTAGCAGTGCACAGAAACATGTTGACATTCACGCTGGAAAATTCTTGAACATAATAAACAATTGTTCATTCTGTAGTTCAGTAAAGACTCATAGGGAAAAGGTGTATTTGTCAGATTCCCAATGTTAAACCAGTTGTCTCAAATCTTTGGTCATTTAATTACGCACTAAAATATTGTTGATAGATTTCTTTTAACTTATACTGTTTTGCTTCCCCCTATGTTTTTTCAACTTCTTATTTAAATCTTTATGAAATGATAGTTTCCTGAAATATGTATTCTCATATTCATGAAATATCATATTTTCTATATAAGAAAATCCATCAGTATATAAAAATATATATAAATATACATTTAAAAACTTGTATCTCCTTCCAATATCTAATTTAGTGTATTTACTTTCTACATCTTTCTATTCCAATAAAATATTTATTAACTAATATAGGAGATTAAAACATCACACAGGCTGTCAATTTCTCTAGATCCCTCTCAGTTCTTCAAGGTTGTTAAAGTTATATTTGATATTCCTTCTAGATTATTTATTGCCACCTTATATTAATTGGATAATATATAAGTTATTTTACTTTCCAAACTATTTAGGATAGTTCTTATCATATGAATCAAATACATTCAAGTTTTCAATGAATTTAATAATTTTTGGTATGCTCTTCACTTTCATGAAACACTCCACGAAACTAGGCATTTTGTAATTTCATTACCTTGTGGTGTACTTAACTAATGCTGGATTTTTATGTGTCAAAGTGGTGCAGTGGGGAGAATCCTGAAAAAGATGGGTTGATTATTGAGTTACGGTCCAAGATATACAATATCTTGCACTAGAGAAAGTGTACCAATTATTGGGAAAGTCCTGATACTGGGAAAGTTTGAGGACAGGAGGAGAAGGGGATGACAGAGGATGAGATGGTTGGATGGCATCACTGACTCAATGGACATGAGTTTGAGCAAACTCTGAGAGACAGTGAAGGACAGGGAAGCCTGGTGTGCTGCAGTCCATGGGGTTTCAAAGTGTCTAGCGACTGAACAACAACAATAACAGAAGCTGAATGTCAATGCCCTCTACCCCCACTGCTAGATACTACGTTAATTTCTACAGTCTTTAGTATTCCAGGAAATGATAGTTATTTGTGCCTTACCATATTTGATCTAGTGCTTGGCTTCCAAACTTTCAATTGAAGGATGATTGCACTGTTGAATGAGACACATCTCTCTGCATGCTGTGGAAGTCTAAATTCATAGATACAGAAAGTCTCTCTTTTTCCTGTACTTGAATTTGTCTTTATTGTGCCTCCCCATTGTGGACTTGATGACCTCAGTGTTCCTGAAAGTTAAAAATTAAGTGATAGTAAATCTGTATGACCTAGTATTTTACAAAGGGTCACAAAAATGGTCCTTCCATGCTGTGGAAGTTCAGTGAGTGTGATGTGTCTAGCATTTCATGGCCTCTGCACTTCTCCACCAGAAGTAAACTTCTCTAATATGGAAACTTGGAGGGGGAAAAAAAGAGTTGTTTGGCATATCCTCTCCTGTCTTCATAAAACTGCCCTGTCTCAGAGGCAGGCTGTCCCTACTGTGAAGTAACCAGAGCCAGGCCAGAGTCTCTTAATGGCTAAATCCAGTTCCTCTTTTGGAAACAGGCTGATGAGGAGAAAGCATGGAGTCCCCTTTACTCTCCTGTAGTGGTAATTTTGCATCAGCAACACTCTGGTCCTTGGATTAAGGCAGGTGAGCTGCAGTTTTCTGAGACTAACATCAACGGCCCTGGTATCTAATGAATCAGCCTTTCATCTATAATAAATAAATAAGTAGCTAGAGTAAAAATTGGGAACTCAAATATAAGTAAGGTGAAAAAACTTCTGCATGGTCAGGATGGGAAACTAAATTTTTGTGACCCTTTGTAAAATACTAGGTCATACAGATTTACTATCACTTAATTTTTAACTTTCAAGAATACTGAGGTCATCAAGTCCACAATGGGGAGGCACAATAAAGACAAATTCAAATACAGGAAAAAGAAAGACTTTCTGTATCTATGAATTTAGACTGTATAGTGTTAAATATCATTTGCTACTAACATGAATTTCTCATCTAGGTTTTCCAGATTTTTTTTAATAGATAAGTCATATTAAGGACCATATTAATGATAAGTAAGATGGCTCAGAGGGTAAAGTGTCTGCCTGCAATGCAAAAGACTCAGGTTCGATCCCTGGGTCAGGAGAATCCCTGGAGAAGGAAATGGCAACCCACTCCAGTACTCTTGCCTGGAAAATCCCATAGACTGAGGAGCCTGGTAGGCTATAGTCCACGGGGTTGCAAAGAGTCAAACAAAACTGAGCGACTTCACTTTCACTTTCACTTTCATTAAGGACCATATATACACATTATGTAACACAGGTATGTGAGATGCAAAGTTCTGAATAGACACTTAAGGAGACAAAGAATGTGATGATTTAGTCATCAAGTCACATCTGAATGTGCAACCCCATGAACTATAGCCTGCTGTGCTCCTCTGGCTGGAAAATTTGAGGCAAGAATCCTGGAGTGGGTAGAATTTCCATTCTTCAGGGGATTTTCCAAACTTAGGGACTGAACCTGGGTCTCCTGCATTGGAGGCAGATCCTTCACTGACTGAGCCAACATGTGGTAATAAATACATGTGGTATTATTAGGCTCAGTTCAGTTCAGTCGCTCAGTCGTGTCCAACTCTTTGCGACCCCATGAATCGCAGCATGCCAGGCCTCCCTGTCCATCACCAACTCCCAGAGTTCACTCAGACTCACGTCCACCGAGTCAGTGATGTCATCCATCCAGCCATCTCATCCTTGGCCGTCCCCTTCTCCTCCTGCCCCCAATCCCTCCCAGCATCAGAGTCTTTTCCAATGAGTCAACTCTTCCCATGAGGTGGCCAAAGAACTGGAGTTTCAGCTTTAGCATCATTCCTTCCAAAGAAATAACAGGGTTGATCTCCTTCAGAATGGACTGGTTGGATCTCCTTGCAGTCCAAGGGACTCTCAAGAGTCTTCTCCAACACCACAGTTCAAAAGCATCAATTCTTCAGTGCTCAGCCTTCTCACAGTCCAACTCTCACATCCATACATGACCACTGGAAAAACCATAGCCTTGACTAGATGGACTTTAGTTGGCAAAGTAATTTAATGTCTCTGCTTTTGATTGTGCTATTTAGGTTGGTCATAACTTTTCTTCCAAGGAGTAAGTGTCTTTTGATTTCATGGCTGCAGTCACCATCTGCAGTGATTTTGAAGCCCCCCAAAATAAAGTCTGACAGTGTTTCCACTGTTTCCCCATCTATTTCCCATGAAGTGATGGGACCAGATGCCATGATCTTCGTTTTCTGAATGTTGAGCTTTAAGCCAACTTTTTCACTCTCCTCTTTCACTTTCATCAAGAGGTTTTTTAGTTCCTCTTCACTTTCTGCCATAAGGGTGGTGTCATCTGCATATCTGAGGTTATTGATATTTCTCCCGGCAATCTTGATTCCAGCTTGTGTTTCTTCCAGTCCAGCGTTTCTCATGATGTACTCTGCATATAAGTTAAATAAGCAGGGTGACAATATACAGCCTTGATGTACTCCTTTTTCTATTTGGAACCAATCTGTTGTTCCATGTCCAGTTCTAACTGTTGCTTCCTGACCTGCATATAGGTTTCTCAAGAGGCAGGTTAGGTGGTCTGGTATTGCCATCCCTCTCAGCATTTTCCATAGTTTATTGTGATCCACACAGTCAAAGGCTTTGGCATAGTCAATAAAGCAGAAATAGATGTTTTTCTGGAACTCTCTTGCTTTTCCTATGATCCAGCAGATGTTGTCAATTTGATCTCTGGTTCCTCTACCTTTTCTTGCCCAGAGCCAGAGTGAGGAATTCCACCCGTGACAAGGTCATGCGGCAGAGCTCTGATGGCAAGGCTAATCAAACCTCAGGTTTTCCCCCTGAAATTTCCTGAGCATCCACCCCCAAAAAATAAGAATCTGCCTGCTTTTCCACTCTTCTGACATTCTCTGGAAAAAGTCAATTCAGGGCTTTAGTCTTCTGCATTTGAAAGAGTGTTTCAATCCAAAAACCCCTCTGATGGCTTTCTAGCCTGCTTGTGCATGTGATTGTTTGAGGCCTCCTGAGAGCAGGAGGCATAGGAAGCTTAAAACATCCTAGGAATGTAGGGGCTTCCTGAAGAGTCAAAATCATTAGAATAGGACTGATTAAAAGTTTCATTTGTTGAGCCAGTACTTGCTGCCAAATTTTCATATCCTTTATTTTTAGATATAGTTGGTATATAGAAAAACAAGTAGTAGACCTTGTATTAGCAACATTAAATCTTTGAGTTAAGTACCTTCTTTGTTATAACCCACTGCACCTTTGTTCTATAGAGATATAACTTTAGTGTTTTAAGGAGAAGCAGATTAAAGAAAAACACTTCAGGGGAAACGAGATTAACATTCATTAAGAAAGAGAGCCAAAAAAGTGTTAGCAAGCCTCCTGGCCAGAAGATAATGTAAATCACCTGAGAACTTTTGTATACAAAAAAGATATACAGAAAGGGTCAGGACTGCTGCCCCTGCATGACTCTGTATCTTCCATTATGTAAAATTTAGGTTATATAAACACCTTTAAATAATAAGGTTAGAGGGGGTTTTTGCACAAGCCAGGCCTCCCCCATGTTGATTCTTTCTCTTGCTCCCTCCCTCTCCTTTTCAAGATGATCCCTTGGAATGTGGAGGCTCACTGTGTCTACTTACTTGTCCTGGCTTCTAAGATCCATAAGAGAGAGAGCCCAAGGCGGGGCACTCTCCGATATTCAAACGGAGGCCGGTGGCCTAACGTAGACGGTGCTAGCTCTTTGTCTGGAGCTTTATTGGTTTTCCACATAACCCAAGTTAATCAGCCTCTTCTCTCCACTTAATTTTCTTACTACACTATTTCTTCCTAATCTAATCTTATATTAATAAATAAGTTTTTCCTCGTTGACTCCATCCACCTTTCGGATTCCCTGGATCCACCGGGGCTGGACCCCGGCATTTTCTAAAACCAGCTTGAACATCAGGAAGTTCACTGTTCACATATTGTTGAAGCCTAGCTTGGAGAATTTTGAGGATTACTACTACTAGCGTGTGAGATGAATGCAATTGTGCAGTAGTTTGAGTATTCTTTGGCATTGCCTTTCTTTGGGATTGGAATGAAAACTGACCTTTTCCAGTCCTGTGGCCACTGCTGAGTTCTCCAAATTTGCTGGTATATTGAGTGCAGCACTTTCACAGCATCATCTTTCAGGATTTCAAAGAGCTCCACTGGAATTCCATCACCTCCACTAGCTTTGTTCATAGTGATGTTTTCTAAGGCCCACTTGACTTCACATTCCAGGATGTCTGGCTAGATGAGTGATCACACCATTGTGATTATTCAGGTCATGAAGATTTTTTTGTACAGTTCTTCTGTGTATTCTTGTCACCTCTTCTTAATATCTTTTGCTTCTGTTAGGTCCATACCATTTCTGTCCTTTATTGAACCCATCTTTGCATGAAATGTTCCCTTGGTATCTCTAATTTTCTTGAAGAGATCTCTAGTCTTTCCCATTCTGTTGTTTTCTTCTCTTTCCTTACATTGATCGCTGAAGAAGGCTTTCTTATCTCTTCTTGCTATTCTTTGGAACTCTGCATTCAGATGCTTTATCTTTCCTTTTCTCCTTTGCTTTTTGCCTCTCTTCTTTTCACAGCTATTTGTAAGGCCTCCCCAGACAGCCATTTTGCTTTTTTGCATTTCTTTTCCATGGGAATTGTCTTGATCCCTCTGTCCTGTACAATGTCACGAACCTCATTCCATAGTTCATCAGGCACTGTATCTATCAGATCTACGCCCTTAAATCTATTTCTCACTTCCACTGTATAATCACAAGGGATTTGATTTAGGTCATACCTGAATGATCTAGCAGTTTTTCCTACGTTCTTCAATTTAAGTCTGAATTTGGTAATCAAGAGTTCATGATCTCAGCCATAGTCAGCTCGCAGTCTTGTTTTTGTTGACTGTATAGAGCTTCTCCATCTTTGGCTGCAAAGAATATAATCAGTCTGATTTCGTTGTTGACCATCTGGTGTTGTCCATGTGTAGAGTCCTCTCTTGTGTTGTTGGAAGAGGGTGTTTGCTATGACCAGTGCATTCTCTTGGCAAAACTCTATTAGTCTTTGCTCTGCTTCATTCCACATTCCAAGGCCAAATTTGCCTGTTACTCCAGGAGTTTCTTGACTTCCTACTTTTGCGTCCAAGGAGCGGTGGCTGCGCTGGTGCAGGAGGGCCTAGAGGAACTATCCCACGTTGAAGGTCAGGAAGGGCCATGGTGAGGAGATACCCTTTGTCCAAGGTAAGGAGCAGCGGCTGTGCTTTGCTGGAGCACCAGTGAAGAAATACACCACGCCCAAGGTAAGAGAAACCCAAATAAGATGGTAGGTGTTGCAAGAGGGCATCAGAGGGCAGACACACTGAAACCATACTCACAGAAAACTAGTCAATCTAATCACACTAGGACCACAGCCTTGTCTAACTCAATGAAACCAAGCTATGCCTGTGGGGCAACCCAAGATGGGCGGGTCATGGTGGAGAGGTCTGACAGAACCAGGTCCACTGGAGAAGGGAATGGCAAACCACTTCAGTATTCTTGCCTTGAGAACCCCATGAACAGTATGAAAAGGCAAAATAATAGGATACAGAATGAGGAACTCCCCAGGTCAGTAGGTGTCCAATATGCTACTGGAGATCAGTGGAGAAATAACTCCAGAAAGAATGAAGGGATGGAGTCAAAGCAAAAACAATACCCAGCTGTGCATGTGCCTGGTGACAGAAACAAAGTCTGATGCTGTAAAGGGCAATATTACATAGGAACCTGGAATGTCAGGTCCATGAATCAAGGCAAATTGGAAGTGATCAAACAAGAGGTGGCAAGAGTGAACGTCGACATTCTAGGAATCATCAAACTAAAATGGACTGGAATTGGTGAATTTAACTCAGATGACCATTATATTTACTTCTGCGGGCAGGAATCCCTCAGAAGAAATGGAGTAGCCATCACGGTCAACAAAAGTCAGAAATGCAGTACTTGGATGCAATCTCAAAAATGACAGAATGATCTCTGTTCGTTTCCAAGGCAAGCCATTCAATATCACCGTAATCCAAGTCTGTGCCCCAACCAGTAATGGTGAAGAAGCTGAAGTTGAACAGTTATATGAAGACCTACAAAACCTTGTAAAACTAACACCACTGACCTCCAGTACTAATTATATTTTAAGGTTGTTTTGAGTAGCTGTCAGGACACTAGTGGAGTAGTGAATTCTTGTGGTTTTTCCAGTTGGCTCAAGAATTACCATTGTCCCCTCCATGTAAAATACATGAGGTATCTATTGAATATTTATAAGTCAGGTAGACATATTATAGCAAATTTCATACTGAATTTGGTGTTTAGCAGAAAAACAAAAAACAAAATTTTCAGATTTTTAAAGGTAAAAGGGAGAATAAAGTTTGTATATATCAAGATATACATATGTATAAATCAAATCCTTTACGATTGTAGAGTGGAAGTGACAAATAGATTCAAGAGATTAGATCTGATAGAGTACCTGAAGAACTATGGGTGGAGTTTTGTGACACTGTACAGGAGGCAGGAATCAAGACCATCCCCAAGGAAAAAGAAATGCAAAAAAGCAAAATCATTGTCTGAGGAGGCCTTAAAATATCTGAGAAAAGAAGAGAAGCTAAAGGCACAGGAGTTAAAGAAAGTTATACGCATTTGAATGCAGAGTTCCAAAGAATAGCAAGGAGAGATAAGAAAGCCTTCCTCAGTGATCAATCCAAAGAAATAGAGGAAAACAATAAAATGGGAATGACTAGAGATCTCTTCAAGAAAATTAGAAATACCAAGAGAACATTTCATGCAAAGATGGGTACAATAAAGGACAGAAAAGATATGGACATAACAGAAGCAGAAGATATTAAGAAGAGGCAGCAAGAATACAAACAACTATGCAAAAATGATCTTAATGACCCAGATAACCATGGTGGTATGATCACTCACCTAGAGCCAGACATCCTGGAATGTGAAGTCAAGTGGGTATCGGTAGCATCACTATGAACAAAGGTAGTGGAGTTGATGGAATTCCAGTTGAGCTATTTCAAATCCTGAAAGATGATGCTGTGAAACTGCTGCACTCAATATGCCAGCAAATTTGGAAAACTCAGCAGTGGCCACAAGACTGGAAAAGGTCAGTTTTCATTCCAATCCCAAAGAAAGGCAATGCCAAAGAACGCTCAAACTACCACTCGATTGTGCTCATCTCACACGTTAGCAAATTAATGCTCAAAATTCTCCAAGCCAGCCTTCAACATTACTTCAACTGTGAACTTCCAGATGTTCAGGCTGGATTTAGGAAAAGCAGAGGAACCAGAGATCAATTTGCCAATATCCATTGGATCATCAAAAAAGCAAGAGAGTTCCAGAAGAAAACATCTTCTTTTGCTTTATTGACTATGCCAAAGCCTTTGACTGTGTGGATCACAACAAACTGTGAAACATTCTTAAAGAGATTGGAATACCAGAACACCTGACCTGGCTCCTGAGAAATCTGTATTCAGGTCAAGAAGCCACAGCTAGAACCATACCAGAAGCAACATACTGGTTCCAAAATGGGAAAAGAGTACATCAAGGCTGTATATTGTCACCCTGCTTATTTAGCTTATATGCAGAGTACATCATTCAAAATGCCAGGCTGGATGAAGCACAAGCTAGAATCAAAATTGCCTGGAGAAATATCAATAACCTCAGATATGCAGATAATACCACCATTATGGCAGAAAGTGAAGAGGAACTAAAGAGCCTCTTGAGGAAAGTGAAAGATGAGAGTGAAAAATCTGGGTTCAAATTCAACATTCAAAAAGCTAAGATCCAGTCCCATAACTTCATGGTAAACAGATGGAGAAACAATGGAAACAGTGATAAAGGTTGTTTTCTTAGACTCTAAAATCATTGCAGATGGTGACCGCAGCCATGAAATTAAAAGATACTTGCTCATTGAAAGAAAAGGTATGACCAACCTAGACAGCATGTTAAAAAGCAGAGACATTACCTCGATGACAAAGGTCTGTCTAGTCAAGCTATGGTTTTTCCAGTAGTCATGTATGGATGTGAGAGTTGAACCATAAAGAAAGGTAAGCACTGAAGAACTGGTGCTTTTGAACTGTGGTGTTGGAGAAGACTCTTGAGAGTCCCTTGGACTGCAAGAAGATGAAGCCAGTCAATCCTAAAGGACATCAGTCCTGAATATCCATCAGAAGGACTGATTCTGAATGTGAAACTCCAATATTTTGGTCACCTGATGCAAAGAATTGACTCATTTTAAAAGACACTGATGCTGGGAACAATTGAGGACAGGACGAGAAGGGGACGACAGAGGATGAGATGATTGGATGGCATCACCAACTGGATGAACATGAGCTTGAGCATGCTCCTGGTTTTTGTGATGGACACAGAAGCCTGTTGTGCTGCAATCTATTGGGTTTCACAGAGTCAGACATGACTGAGTGAGTGAACTGAACTGAACTGAACTGAATATACTAAGATAATCATTTTCTAGGATTTCCCCTCATTTGACTTTACTTACTTTAATGCTAGACAACTGGCATTATGTGGTTATTCGGCTAGCGAATATAAACAAAATATATTTTATTTACCCTGATTTACCTTTGAGTTTTTATAACAATTTTTGCTGAGATATTCTGGTAAGTTCATAAAATGTAACTGTACTGAATACAAACTCCAATGATTAAAATTTGCCTATTTCCCCAGGTTCTTGGTTGAGTGTTTTCAGTACTTTGATACGGTATATTGTTGTTCAGTTACTATTTCTGGTTCTTTGTGACCCCATGAACTGCTGCACACCAGGCTTCCCTGTCCTTTAATATCTCCCATGGTTGGCTCAAGGTCATGTCCATTGAGTCAGAGGTGCCATCCAACCATCTCATCCACTGTTGTCCCCTTCTCCTCCTGCCCTCAATCTTTCCCATCGTCAGGGTCTTTTCCAATGACTCCATTCTTTGCATCAGGTGGCCAATGTATGGGAGTTTTAACTTCAGCATCAGTCCTTCCAATGGATATTCAGGACTGATTTCCTTTAGGATTGATTGGTTGGATCTCCTTGCAGTCCAAGGGACTCTGAAGAGTTTTCTCTAGCACCACAGTTTGAAAGCATCAGTTCTTCAGTGCTCAGACGTCCTTATGGTCTAGCTCTCACATCCATTCATGACTACTGTATATATCCTAATAATTATCTGGAGTCTTTACAAAGGTCTGTTTGAAACTGAACATTGAGTTATTGAAAAGGTAGCTGTCAGAAAAGTGCAGTCAATTCCATGAAGTACTGACAACAGGAATCCCAATTCTAACTGGGTACTCAGAATTTCTCCTGCTGATGCTAAGCAAAATAAGGAGCTGGGAGCAAAAGAGACCAAGTCTTAGAAACTTAAAAAGAAAAACTGTTTTTTTTTTTTTCTTTTTTCTGTGTGTGTGATTATTTATTTATTTATTTATTTTTAATTTTAAAATCTTTAATTCTTACAAGCGTTCCCAAACATGAACCCCCCTCCCACCTCCCTCCCCATAACATCTCTCTGGGTCATCCCCATGCACCAGCCCCAAGCATGCTGTATCCTGCGTCAGACATAGACTGGCCATTCGATTCTTACATGATAGTATACATGTTAGAATGCCATTCTCCCAAATCATCCCACCCTCTCCCTCTCCCTCTGAGTCCAAAAGTCCGTTATACACATCTGTGTCTTTTTTCCTGTCTTGCATACAGGGTCATCATTGCCGTCTTTCTAAATTCCATATATATGTGTTAGTATACTGTATTGGTGTTTTTCTTTCTGGCTTACTTCACTCTATATAATCGGCTCCAGTTTCATCCATCTCATCAGAACTGATTCAAATGAATTCTTTTTAACAGCTGAGTAATACTCCATTGTGTATATGTACCACAGCTTTCTTATCCATTCATCTGCTGATGGACATCTAGGTTGTTTCCATGTCCTGGCCATTATAAACAGTGCTGCAATGAACATTGGGGTACATGTGTCTCTTTCAATTCTGGTTTCCTCGGTGTGTATGCCCAGCAGTGGGATTGCTGGGTCATAAGGCAGTTCTATTTGCAATTTTTTAAGGAATCTCCACACTGTTCTCCATAGTGGCTGTACTAGTTTGCATTCCCACCAACAGTGTAGGAGGGTTCCCTTTTCTCCACACCCTCTCCAGCATTTATTGCTTGCAGATTTTTGGATCGCAGCCATTCTGACTGGTGTGAAGTGGTACCTCATTGTGGTTTTGATTTGCATTTCTCTAATAATGAGTGATGTTATAGTTCTGGAAGTTTTGGCCACAGCAATCAGAGCAGAAAAAGAAATAAAAGGAATCCAAATTGGAAAAGAAGAAGTAAAACTTTCACTGTTTGCAGATGACATGATCCTCTACATAGAAAACCCTAAAGACTCCACCAGAAAATTACTAGAGCTAATCAATGAATATAGTAAAGTTGCAGGATATAAAATCAACACACAGAAATCCATTGCATTCCTATACACTAATAATGAGAAAGTAGAAAAAGAAATTAAGGAAACAATTCCATTCACCATTGCAATGAAAAGAATAAAATACTTAGGAATATATCTACCTAAAGAAACTAAAGACCTATATAAAACTATAAAACACTGATGAAAGAAATCAAAGAGGACACTAATAGATGGGGAAAAGTTGTTTTAAAAAATGTTTTTTTTTTACAATGCTGTGTTTATTTCTGCCATACAACAATGAAAATCAGCCATAATTTTACATATATCCTTTCACTCCCTCCTCTCCCCCATCTAATCCCTCTAGGCCATCAGAGAGCACCAGCCTGGGCTGCCTGTGATATACAGCAGCTTCACACCAGCCAATCATCCCACACATGGTAGTGTGCATATGTTGATGTTACTGTCTCCATTTGTCTCCCTCCCTCCCTCCTCCATTCTCTGCTTCTGTGTCTCCATTCCTTCCTGGCAAATAGGTTCATCAGTACCATTCTTCCTGATTCCATACATAGGCGTTAATATACTATATTTGTTTTTCTCTTTCTGACTTGCTTCACCCTGAAAGCAGGCTCTCGCTTCATCCATATCACTGGAACTCAAGGACATTTTTTAATCTCAGAATTTTCTTTCTTTGGCATTGTACTTGCAGAACAGTTTGTTTCTCAGGCCTTGATTTAGCTCTAAAATTGGGGGGAGTGCATCTCAAAGCTGTTGTAATAGACCTATAGCATTATTGTGCACTTTTAGTAGGGTGCTTTTATGATATCATTTTATACTATTATAAAACCTCTGGGCTTATTCTGTCATGGGCAAAGCATCCTTTGACTTGAGAAATACAGCAGAATATAAAGTTACAGGTTTGGAAATGGAGTGATCTTCAGGTTAATAGCATTAATATTTCACTCAGAGACTTTTTTTTTTTTAAGGCAAAATCTAATTTACATGAGAATTTCATTGACATGTAAAAAGGGGAGTTACTGGTATTGACAGTGTTGATTTAGGAAGGTGAGGGCAGGAGGGACCCCATCTACTTCCAGAAAGAGTTGCTCCCCTTATGGTTTAATCCAAACAGGTACATAGAGAAAACAACCAGGGAATCCTGGACAAATATTTTTTTCTCCATCCCTGTTGCTTCCTTTTGCAATGGTGAAGCTCAATAATGTGAAACTCCTGTACTCTTTTTTTGCTCTTTTACTCATTTAATGGGTTGGAATAATTGAGTGATAAATTTGGGAAGGACAACCAGAACATGACTCATATCTCATGTAAGTCAGCTGACCATGAGGCCACAGAGACCTCTGCGCTTCCAAGGGCCTCCCACACAGGCATACCTGCTCTAGCCATAGACTTATGTGAGAGGGTGGATAAGAAAGCCTGTTTCTGTCTTTTGGGGATGGAATAGCTGCATATTCCAAATCTCATCCCAAAGCCATGAATGCTAACTGAGGCTATTTTGAGTTGTGTGCATATGTTTCTCAAGAAACTACTGAAAATCTCCAGGATAAGAA
Organism: Ovis canadensis; assembly: GCF_042477335.2. Classification (NCBI taxonomy): domain Eukaryota; kingdom Metazoa; phylum Chordata; class Mammalia; order Artiodactyla; family Bovidae; genus Ovis; species Ovis canadensis. The sequence goes on from NC_091246.1 coordinate 110,465,524, forward strand.
AAATAGATAATCATATTTAAGGCAAGAAAGATCAGCAGGGTAATTATAAGAGTGACATTTGGAAAAGCAAGAGGAATTGGGCCATTACCCTGTTGGCTGTGTAAACAGAGCTGTGGGCTACAGATTTCTTCTCAGTTTGAGTCCTAATGATTATCATTAAAATGAAGTCACTGGACTTCTTCCAATGGTAGGGGGGAGCCGCAGAAGTACTTAGATGGAAAATTATAGCATGTATGTTTCATGCACAGAAAGAAGAATATAATGACCTCAATGCTCAACCTAAGTTCTTTATAGCATATGAAAACCAGTGCATAACGGTAAGAGAAAAAATGAAATGGAAAACATAGTAACAGAAAATCAATGAAAGTCAAAAGCTGACTGTTAACGATCAATAATACGGTAAATTGCAAGCCAGGCTGATCAAGCAAAAGGTCAGAACTTGCCAATATTAGTAATGAGAGTTAATATCACTGTAGATTTTATAGATAGGAGAGGGAAAATAAGAAAATATTATAAATAAATTTAAGAAAATAAATTCAGTAACTTGGAAGAAACAAAAATGTCCCTCTAAAGATGCATGGACACAATGAGGAAAGGAGAGGGTGGGGTGAATAGAGAAAGAAACACGGAAGCCTTTTTATTGCCTTATGTAAAATAGATAGCGAATAGAAATTTGCTATATGATGCAGGGAGCTCAAAGATGGTGCTCTGTGACAACCTAGAAGGGTGGGATGGGTTGGGAGGTGGGAGGGAGATTCAAGAGAGAGGGAACATATATAAAACTGTGGCTGATTTGTGGTAGTGTATGGCAGAAACTGGAATTCCATCACCTCCACTAACTTTGTTCATAGTGATACTTTCTAAGGCCCACTTGACTTCACATTCCAGGATGTCTGGCTCTAGGTGAGTGATCACACCATCATGATTATCTTGGTCATGAAGATCTTTTTTTGTACAATTCTTCTACGTATTCTTGCCACCTCTTCTTAATATCTTCTGCTTCTGTTAGGTCCATATGGCAGATGGTGATTGCAGCTATGAAATTAAAAGATGCTTACTCCTTGGAAGGAAAGTTTTGGCCAACCTAGATAGCATATTCAAAAGCAGAGACATTACTTTGCCAAAAAAGTTCCATCTAGTCAAGGCTATGTTTTTTTCAGTAGTCATGTATGGATGTGAGAGTTGGACTATGAAGAAAGCTGAGTGCCAAAGGATTGATGCTTTTGAACTGTGGTGTTGGAGAAGACTCTTGAGAGTCCCTTGGACTGCAAGGAGATCCAACCAGTCCATTCTGAAGGAGATCAGTCCTGGGTGATCTTTGGAAGGAAAGATGCTAAAGCTGAGACTCTAGTACTTTGGCCACCTCATGAGAAGAGTTGACTCATTGGAAAAGACTCTGATGCTGGGAGTGATTGGGAGCAGGAGGAGAAGGGGACAACAGAGGATGAGATGGCTGGATGGCATCACCAACTTGATGGTCATGAGTTTGAGTGAACTCTGGGAGTTGGTGATGGACAGGGAGGCCTTGCATGCTGCGATTCATGGGGTCACAAAAAGTCAGACACGACTGAGCAACTAAACTGAACTGAACTGATGGCAGAAACCAACACAATATTATAAATCACTTATTCTCCAATAAAAAATAAATAAAATTTTTAAAGATACATGTAACCAAATCTCACTCAACAAATGATAGTTAATATTTAAAAAAACCCTCCACAAAGAATCCTTTAAACCAAAGTGGCTTTGCTGATGTATTATATACAACAACAAAAATTACTTGGATAAAATATTATCAAACTCTTTAGGAAAACTTTAGATCCACATGTAGGAATGCTTCCAACTCATCTATCAATCAAGCATTACCTTGACACCAAAAGCAGACAAAAATATTACAAGGAAAGAAAACTATGAACCAATATCCCTCATGAACACAAGACATTCCTTTTAGTTTCTTACATGACTGAGAATACATATGTAAATGTAATTCATCCATATGTAGAAAGGATATTACATCATGACCAAATGGGGTTTATTTTGTTAACGTTCAAAATGATTTACACTTAAAAACCAAATATATTTCAGCATTTTAGCAGACTGAAAAAGTAAAATTGTGAATTATCTGAAGTATGATGAAAAAATCATTTCATGAAATACAACTATTCCTGCTCCATTCTCATGCTCATATTCAACCTTATACTGTGATTGTAGTCAGTACAGTAGGCTCGAAAAAGGAATAGAAGATATCCACTTTAGTCATAGTTGTAACTCAATATGAGTTTACTTTGCATTTATTCTTTTTTTTTTTTTAAAGAAACTTTTTATTTTGTATTGTGGTATAGCTCATTAACAAACAATGTTGTGATCATTTCAGGTGGACGACAAAGGGAGGAACCATAGATATACATGTATCCATTTTCACACAACCTCGCCTCCCATCCGGGCTGCCATATAATATTGAGCAGAGCTCCATCTGCTATATAGTAGGTCTTTGTTGGTTATCCATTTTAAATATAGCAGTGTTTACATGTCCCTCCCAAATTCCCTTACTACCCTTTCCCCTCTGCACCCCCACCACCCAGCAACCATAAGTCGGTTCTTTAAGTTTGTGAGTCTCTTTCTGTTTTGTAAGCAAGTTCATTTGTATCATTTCTTTAGATCCACATGTAAGGAATGCCGTACAACATCTCTCCTTTTCTGTCTGACTTACTTCACTCAGTATGCCAATCCCTAGGTCTATCTATGTTGCTGCAAATGGCATTGTTTCATTCTTTTTAATGCCTGAGTAATATTCCATTGTTTATCTGTACCACCTCTTTATCCATTCCTCTGTCAGTGGACATTTAGGTTGCTTCTGTGTCTTGGATATTGTAAACAGTGCTGTAATGAACCCTGGGGTTACAGGTATCCTTTTGGATCGTGTTTTTCTCAGGATATGTGCCCAGGAGTGGGACTGCAGGATCATACTCTATTTTCAGTTTTTTATGGAACCTCCATACTAATCTCCATAGTGACTATACCAATTTACATTCCCACCAACAGGGTAGGAGGTTCCCTTCTCTCCACACCTTCTCCAGCATTTGAGTATTTTTTAATGAAAGCCATTCTGATTGGTGAGAGGTGATATCTCATTGTAGTTTTGGTTTGCATTTCTCTGATAATTAGTGATATTGAACATCTTTCTATGTGCCTCCTGGCCATCTGTTTGTCTAGGGTATAATTCTCACTTAGGATCATAAGTTGCACTTTAGAATATATGCTTGATAAAACTTTATGCAGACAGATTTTTCCTTTAGCACCTCAGAGAAGTAGTTTTGCCAATTTCTGGCTCCCAAAGGTTTTGATGAGAAGTGAGCAAATATTTGAATTATCATTTTTGTGTCATGTTCTGTTTCTGCTTTTTAAAAATTTCCCTTTATCTTTGGTTCTCATCACTCTGAGTGTGATTAAGCATGGATTCCTTCATATCTGCTGTTCTTGGAGTCTGCTAAACTTTATAAATAAGGAAACTTTTTTTTTTTTTTTACCAAATTAGCAAAAATCAAATGGTCTTCTTTTAAATTTTCTTCTCTGTTCTACCTCTGGAATACTAAACACATGCGTGTTCACCATTTTGATATTGTTCAATAATTCCCTGAGTCATCATTTATTTTTCTCTTTTCTTTAAATGAGATGATTTCTATTGGTCTTTCTTCAGATTCATTAAGCCTATTCTCTTGATATCTCCTTTCAGTTATTATGTACTTCCAGTGACATTTTTTAAAAAAATCTCAGAAACTGTGTTTTTTTATCTCTAGAATTTCCACTGGACTCTTTTTCATAGATACTGTTTTCCTCCTGAGACTTCCTATTCTTTAATTAACCGGGAAAATATCTTCCTTTACTTCATCAAGAATAATTATAATAGTGACTTAAAATCTTTGCCTGCTAACTGCTCATTTCAACGTCTTGGGATGTTGATTTTATTTTCTGTTAACAATGGATTATCTTTTTTAGTTCTTGAAATGTTGATTAGTTTGGGATTTTTATTCTCCCTTAGGCATAAGCAAGTTTGTGTATTTTGTTCAGAATAGCTATTATCTCCATGGAGATTGCTTTGGTAAAAGATTACTCAGTGTGCTAGAAGAAAAATGGTCATATATTGGCATTAACTCACTCTACAAAATATTTTATTATTGTTTTATTTCTTTAACAACACAACACATTTTCCATTTCATGCACATTTAACTTTTGTTATTCTTTATTCTTGCATTTCCACACTTTCCTTTAGGATCATTTTCTCCTGAATATTATAATCTTTTCTTTAGCATAAATTTTGCTGGCAACAACTTCTCTCCATTTTTGTTTCCTGAACATCATTTTTTTCCCTCTCATCTTAATACTTCTTGGTTGTTTTAGCTGGTTATATATTCCTGTTAGAAGTTAATTTTTTTGCACACACTGAAGATAATAGTTCATGATCGTCTGACTTATATTATTTTATTGTACTGTCCCCCATTATTGATTCTGTATAAATACTCTTTTTTCTCTTAAAGATATTCTCATGTGTGTATATGTATATGTTTAATTATGATGCAACTAGATTTCTTTTTTCTTTTTCTCACTTGGTGCTTGCGAAATTCCTTAAATCTTTACTTTATCATCTTTTGCACTTTCAGTTCCTTGAATCCAGTACTCTCTCCTGTGTTCCATTTGATTTTCTTTACATATTCTATTGACTTTAACAACACCATTGTCCCTTAGGTTATTTTCTGTGTTTTATATTTTTCTGTGTTCCTGGACTTCTAAATTTATATTTTTCTGATATGTCTTCAAGCTCACTTTATCTTGTTTGTGGTTAGGCTATGTCCTATCTATCTTTACCCACTGAATTAATAATTTCTAAGCTGTTTCGACTTCTCAGTATTTTAGCTCTAGAATTCCTGTATGTTTTACTTTTTATATATTCTATTTATTTGCCAATATTATCTGACTTAACTTATATAGCCACAGGTATTTTAAAACCTCACTTTTCTTAATACAGTGCAGTTTGTGTATGATTTATTTTTTGTCATTGTATTGTGAATGTATATTTACATTTCAAGTGCCTATGTCTTTTAAAAAAGTGCCAGCTTAATGTTAATGTGAAAATGATATAGATATCATTGGAGATCTAGTATAGCATTTTTTATCATTTAAAAGATGTCTCTTTGCTGTAGGTAAGAAACTAGAAATACTAATAATTCAGGATTATATTAATCGAATTTATCTCCAGTTCAATTTTACTCCTATTTTATGACCTTTAGGGGTCATGAACCAAAGATAGTAGACAGGAGTGATGTACATGTGGTTTTTGTAGATGAGCCCTGACCTTCCACTCGCTGTCCTAGTCCTATGAATTTTCTGATTGTTCTGCTCAGCTCTTCAGTTCTTAGTACATCTCAGAAAGAATGTACATTTGGCTCTAGGATGTTGTTGTTCAGCCACTCAGTCATGTCCAACTATTTGTGACCTCATGAACTGCAGCACACCAGTCTTCCTTGTCCATCACCATCTCCTGGAGTTTGCTCAAACTCATGTCCATCGAGTCGATGATGCCATCCAACCATCTCATGCTCTGTTATCCCTTCTCCTCCTGCCCTCAATCTTTCCCTGCATCAGGCTATTTTCTAATAAGTCAGCACTTCACATTAGGAGGCCAAAGTATTGGAGCTTTAGCCTCAGCATCAATCCCTCCATGAATATTTAGGATTGATTTCCTTCAGGAATGACTGATTTGATCTGCTTGCAAGTTCAAAGGACTCTCAAGAATCTTCTCCAACACCACAGTTCAAAAGCAGCAATTTTTCAATGCTCAGCTTTCTTTATGAACCACCTCACACATCCATACATGACAACTGGAAAAACCATAGCTTTGACTAGATGGAGCTTTGTGGGCAAAGTAATGTTTCTGCTTTTTAATATGGTGTCTATATTGGTCATAGCTTTTCTTCCAAGGAGCAAGGGTCTTTTAATTTCACAGCTGCAGTCACCATCTGCAGTGATGTTGGAGCCCCCAAAAATCAAGTCTGTCACCGTTTCCATTGTTTCCCCATCTACTTGCCAAGAAGTTATGGAACCGGATGCCATGATCTTCATTTTTTGAATGTTGATTGTTAAGCCAGCTTTTTCACTCTCCTCTTTTACTTTTATCAAGAGTCTCTTTAGTTCCTCTTCACTTTCTGCAATAAGGGTGCGTATGTATGATCATCTGCATATCTGATGTTATTGATGTTTCTCCCACCAATCTTAAATCCAGCTTGTGCTTCGTCCAGCCCATCATTTCGCATGATGTACTCTATATAGGAGTTAAATAAGGAGGATGACAAAATACAGCCTTGATGAATACCTTTCCCGATTTGGAGCCAATCTATTGTTCTCTGTCTGGTTCTAACTGTTGCTTCTTGACCTGCATACAGGTTTCCTAGGAGGCAGGTAAGATGGTCTGGTATTCCCATCTCTTTAAGAACTTTCCACAATGTTGTAATCCACACAGTCAAAGGCTTTAGTGTAGTCAGTGAAGTGAAAGTAGATGTTTTCTCAGAATTGTCTTGCTTTTTCTATGATCCAATGGATATTGACAATTTGATCTCTGGTTCTTCTGCCTTCCTCTAATCATCTGAAAGTTCAAAGTTCACATACTGCTGAAGCCTAGCTTGGAGAATTTTGAGCATTACTTCACTACCATATGAAATGAGAGCAATTGTGTGGTAGTTTGAACATTCCTTGGCATTACCTTTCTTTGGGATTGGAATGAAAACTGATCTCTTCCAGTCCTGTGGCCACTGCTGAGTTTTGCAAATTTGCTGGCATATGGAGTGAAACAGTTTCACAGCATCATCTTTTAGGATTTGAAATAGCTCATCACCTCCACTAGCTTTGGTCATAGTGAGCTTCTTAGCGTCCTCTTGACTTTGTATTCTGTGATGTCTGGCTCTAGGTGAATGATCACACCATCACTGTTGTCAGGGTCATTAAGATCATTTTGTATAGTTCTTCTGTGTATTCTTGCCACCTCTTCTTAATATCTTCTTCTTCTGTTAGGTCCATACCATTTCTTTCCTTTATTGTGCCAGTCTTTGCATGAAATGTTCCCTAAGTATCTCTAATTTTCTTTCCCATTCTATTGTTTTCCTCTATTTATTTGCATTGTACACTTATGAAGGCTTTCTTATCTCTCCTTGCCATTCTTTGGAACTCTGCATTCAGATGGGTGTATCTTTCCTTTTCTCCTTTGTCTTTTGCTTCTTTTCTTTTATCATATTTAAGTGGAGTATATACTAATTGCTCTGCCTGGAAGACCCCTCACCAGCCCTTCTAACCCACCCTTCAGTCTATATCCTACACATCTACAGGTATCACGCTACCACATTACCCATTAAGCCTTTCCTCACCCTCTACCTTTTCTTAGAAAGTAAACTCACTTCTGCATTTGTATTTACCTGTTTCTGCTGTAACATAATATGACATAACATGTCTTTCTGAAATGCTTTTATACAACAAGTGTCTGAGTGTTTGGCACACAGACACTAATTCAAGTAAGATTTATCATTGAGATAATTTTTCCCATTAGACCCAGATTCATTCATGAACTCTATAGTTGTGACCTGCAACAGAAGGCCTGATTACTTACCCTTTAAGTGTTCATTCACTGAATCATCTCAGAACATGTTGGCATTATAATTATAAAATAGTTTCATAAAATTCATCTTGATATCCAAGATGAAGGGGGCAATATGGGCAAATATTTTAATTTATTTGCTGAGCAGCTTCTCCTCTCTCCCTCTACCCTTTTTTTTGGGGTAACTGATTAACTGTGTCTTGAATTAGGGCAAGCTGAGAATTTTAGACCTGATTTTGAAGAGAAAAATGATATGCCAGAATTACCCCTGCTTTATCTTGAACTGTGCAGTATCAACATACCACATTTGGGGCATTCTAAGGACCAGGGTATTGTTTCTGGAGATGAAGGGCTAATATGTACCTCTTCCAAAGGAGCTAACATACTAGACAGGGAAACTGATATTAAAGCAGTAGTATATATAAACTAAGACATATATTCTGAAAATATGAAATTGACATGAAACCAATAATATAAATAAACTGAAATATTCTGAAAATAGGAAACTGACATTGAAGCAATGATGTATATAAACTGAGATATATTCTGAAAATATGAAATTTACATTATACCAGTAACATATACAAGCTGAAATATGTATTTTGAGGTTGTGAAGCATGGTCTCACTAAAACATATATTCTGAAAATATGAAATTGACATGAAACCAATAATATAAATAAACTGAAATATTCTGAAAATAGGAAACTGACATTAAAGCAATGATGTATATAAACTGAGATATATTCTGAAAATATGAAATTTACATTATACTGAAAATAGGAAACTGACATTAAAGCAATGATGTATATAAACTGAGATATATTCTGAAAATATGAAATTTACATTATACTGAAAATAGGAAACTGACATTAAAGAAATGATGTATATAAACTGAGATATATTCTGAAAATATGAAATTTACATTATACCAGTAACATATACAAGCTGAAATATGTATTTTGAGGTTGTGAAGCATGGTCTCACTAAAACTTAGAACAAAGGGCTGTGATCTAAACTACTGTTTGGAAGAAAAGCTTGCATTGAAATTAGAAGATTAAATGGAGAGTAGGTGGAGAGCATTTCTGATGGAGAAAGAGAATATGCAAAGACTTTGAATCAGCAAGACACATTGCACAGCCCTGCAGTTGAAGGAACACCCGGGAGGGGAAGTGCAGAGCCAACGAGATTTTCAGCTTTGGGAAGGATTTTATTTTATTTTTTTCCCTATGGAGCCATTGCTACATTTTTAAGACAGAGGTGACATAATCAAATTTTATTTTTATTTATGACTGATATCTAGAAAAATCCCTGTTGTTTAGCCCCTCACTTCTCTTTATACTAGTTCAGGAAGATGAATTAAATTCCTGGAAGAGCAAATAAAATGATCATATCTGCTGAGATTCCTCAGCACTTACTTGGTTGGCTGGAGAGAGGCTTTAAAGGATGGAAATGAATTTTCCCTCTCAGTAATTTCACATACTGTCCCCTTGACAGTTTTGGTTTTGCTTTGGGGGATTTTCTATTTTGGAAGCTATGAATCCTTTGAGCATAGAATAGAAATTTAACTGCCAGGCATACAGACTAGTGTAATATTTGAAGATGTAAAATCCTAATTTAATATTGTAGGAAAAAGAAATTTCAAGCTATCTTTAATAAAGAAAGGGTTTCAGAGGTCAGTATTCTATGTCAGAATTCAAAACAACTGCAATAACCAGAAACTTTATAGCTATATAAACACTATTCCTTGGAGAAAGCATGCATGCTTGATGTGCTAAATTGTTTCAGTCGTTTCCAAGTCTGTTTGACTCTGTGGACTGTGGCCCAACAGGCTCCTCTGTCCATGGGATTTTCCAGGAAAGAATACTGGAGTGGTTGCCATTCCTTCCTTCAGAGGATTTTCCGGCCCAGTGATTGAACACTCATCTCATATATCTGCCATTGGCAGGTGGGTTCTTTACCACAAGCACCACCTTGGAAGTCCGTACTAGGGAAAGTATATACGCCTGAAATAGAAGTGCTTGGATATAACCATGATATTAAACAGGCTTACAACAACAATATGATCAGCTATACCCATTAAAGTGATTTAATTTAAAGCTAAATCATTTAGCATTTGCATTCTATTAGTACTATCATTACACTGTCTCTTAAAATTTTAAATCACGCTAAATCACCTGAATGTTTAAAAAATGAATAAGGAAAAGCAAGTTTAATGTTCTTTATCTCAAATGATTCTGATCTAAGAAAATATGTAATCTGTTTTCTGAGTATTGAAAAAAGTTCAACTATAGTCTAGAACTTATATAGTTCAAGAATTATTTTCTACATATGTTCTTTTTGATTTGTAATATTCCATAATGTATTTCAGAGAAGTTACAACAGTAAAATCTAAATGTAGTGGAAATGAGATGCTTCATGTTGCTAGTAAGGCAGAAAATCCACTGTTACCATACTTATCAGATAGAAAGAACACAAGGAAAAGATTTAGAACTAACATTGAGATCACACTTCCTTCAAACTTTTATGGAGATGGGGAAACTTCCCTGGTAATCCAATGGTTAAGATTCCATCTTCCAATGCAGGGGACTTGGGTTCAATCCCTGGTCTGGGTCCTGAGATCCCACATGACTTGTGGCCAGAAAAACAAAATACAAAACAGAAGCAATAATGCAATAAATTCAATAAAGACTTTAAAATATGGTCTGCATCAAAAATATTTTTATAAAAAAGGATTACAGTGGGCAATATATATTTTTATTGTTGTCATATTAGTTGCTCAGTCTTGTCTGACTCTTTGTAACCCCATAGACTGTAGCCCTCCAGGCTCCTCTGTCAATGGGATTATCTAGGCAAGAATACTGGAGTGGGTTGCCATTTCCTCCTCCAGGAGATCTTCTGGACCCAGGAATTGAACCCAGATTCAATTGCAGGCACATTCTTTACTGTCTGAGCCACCACGGAAGCCCATATTACATTTATATATATACATTACTGTTATATGGTCACTGTCTTGGACATTGCCAATGTTCTATTTTTCTGTACCATTGGCAACCAAGACTAATCACACACATGTAACATAGCCTTCAAGTGATGTCTGTGGTTCTCACCAAGAGGTGTCTAAACTCTTCTGCCATTTGCCACCAGTTATGGGTCAGGACATAGAATGTGCAACGTTTTTACCATATAGGTGATGTCTGGTTGAGTCACAACTCAGAAATTCAGTGTGAGAGTCCAGGTGTAGAGTTATTATAATCTGCCAGCAGGAGTGGGCGATAAACCACTGAAAATATTTATATAGTTGTATCTTTGATATGTTAGGAATTTCTTAATATTTTATAAGTGGAAAAGGATACTATATGAATATAATGATTAACTTTTAAAAAATAAAATTCATGCATGTAAATATACATATAAGATCCATTGTGATTTATGAAAAAAACATCTTTTTCTGAAGGAATTTTGGTTGACATTTTTTCCCTATAAAATTAATTACCTCACATATTTTTTCTTATAACCTTTTGAAATTTGAACATTAATTCATTTAATAATTTGAATAATCTATTTGTAATATTTCAGAAACAACTTTGAAATAATTTCCCCAGGAAATTACAAGCTAATTATATGTCAAATAATCTTTTCAAGAAGTTGTAAATGATCTCTTCTTAGGAATGATAAATAGTGTCTATTTCATAAAAGTTGAAGTAGATTACCACTATGCACTCTTTCAATTAATTTAGATTTATATTCAGTGCACATTGTGTTTACATTTCTTGTATGGTTTTTGAAGAAAAATTTTTCTCTGGCCTTCCCAGTTCTTCTGGTTGGTCTAATAATTGAATTGATATGAGACATTAACTGGAGGAAATCAAATTTAAATTTACCTGAAAGGGGGCTTCATAAGAAGGTGAAGACTTGAAATTTCCCAGTTGGTCGAGTTGGTAAGACTCCATGCTCCTAGTGCAGGGGGGTCTGAGTTCAATTCCTGGTGAGGTAACAAGATCCCCCACACTGCAATTAACAGTCCACATACTGCAAACAAATGACACTGTGTGCTGCAAATAAGATCTAGCACAACCAAATATATAAATAAATATTTTAAAAAGAATGTTAAGTCCTCTGGAGAATATGACAACTGACTTTAAAACCAGTAGTTAATAGGGATTTCAAAGTGGAAGGAAGACCTTCCCCAGGGGAAAGGAAGAGCCAAACTTTGGTCAACACGTCCTTTGGAGAAACAAAGTTATCTTGGGCAACAGCTGTT